>NW_024081472.1:625799-822805 GCF_003009895.1 Hyaena hyaena | reverse complement strand
GGGGGGGGGGGGGGGCTTCCTGGGTGGCTCACTTGGTTAGGTGTCCAATTTCAGTCTAGGTCGTGATCTCACTGTTCCAGAGCTGGAGCCCTGCATCCAACTCTTCAGATTCTGTGTCTCCCTCTCTCTCTCTCTCTGCCCCTCAGGCTCTGTCTCTCTTTCTCTCTCTCTCTCTCTCTCTCTCTCTCAAAAAATAAATAAACTACAAAAAATTTTTTTTAAAGCACCAACTGTTCATAGAGATTATTTTGTTGTATAAATACCAAAAACAACTATATTCATTGTATATCTTCTGTACTTTTTTTCAAAAATATTATGTTTGGTAAAATGTAATGAAGTCTAACAATTAGAGTCCTGTCCTCAAATCATCATTATTCAGAGATGGTATAATTAAAAACCAAAATGAAAATTGGACTTGGAATCCAATGAATTGGGGTCTAGGTCTGACCCACTCAGTGTCCAAAGTCACTCAACCTCTCTGACCTTGGTTTTCTTGTCTGCAAAGCAATGGTGCAAGAATAGATGAGCTCAAAGATCACTTCTGCTACTATCATATATAGTTGTAACACAATGATGAAAATAATTCATTTATTCATTTACTTGACAACTATGAGTTAAAAAAATCTATCACGTCCTTGGCACTGTCGTGGTAGATTAATAAATGAGGCTTTTCAACGAAAATTCTCCCATGCTGTGGGGAGAGCAAACATCACATTCTGAAATTAAAATGCTGGCTATGTATTGTCTCTCTGGGTTTTGATCTCCAAATCCAGTAGCAAAAAGATCCTGGTCCATTAAGAAATAACCACCTATAGTAACTTGCTCCTACGGCCCTTATTAATGTATCACTACAGGGGAGATATTAAGATCAGAATTATTTTGACATTTACAATAAGGTTTGTGCTTATAAACACAAGACCATTCCATATTAAAACCTATTAGCATATTATAACAGATTAGATGCTCACAATGTGCAAAGGCAGTTGGTTCTGCAAACCCCTTGGGGGAAAAAAAAGCTAAGGGCAGTAACAGCAATAATCTCAAATCACAGAAATGCCTTTAAAGCGTGTCCTTGGTTTTATAGCACTAATTTAGGAGGAAAACATAATAAAAAGAAAAATATTCAATTGAAGCCATGTTTTAGGACATTCATCAGCACTGGACTACCTAGCCAGGATGCTTCATTAATTCAACAGGATAGTGTAAGATCCACTGACTGGGGTATCCAAACAAAAGGGACACAGGAGCCCCAGAAGACCTGAAAACATGTATGAATGTGTGTTTTCCCTCTGACAAGGGGAGGTGCAGATAGGTTACTTCATCTCTGGTTAATAAAAATGTGCCTCTATGTATATGTATGTGTGTCTGTGTGTGTGTACAAAAGTACAATAAGGAGATGAATAATTTAGCCTCCCAATATATTCAGAATATGTTTTAAAAGCCATGAGACCCCAAATACCAGGGCTAAAATTTATGTAATTAGGTTGCTAGAATTCTGTTTATGAAAAGTAAGTATCTTCAAATAATAGTTAGAATTTGCTCATTACTATGTGCCAAAGACTGTTCTAAGCAGAAAGAAGTTTAAAGTCACTGAATTGTTATAGAGATCATTATCCCCATTGCTCAGGTGAAGAAACGGAGACAAAAAGAAATCAATTAACTTGCCCCAAAGGATGCACCACTAATAGGTGACAAAACTCATGCTCATAAACAAAAAACTTGGCCACAGAGGAATGAATCAACTCATCCCCCCATAGCATACTGCTTCTGCATTGTCTCAAGCAGACTACTAAGCAAATAAACTCACTGGCTCCTCCCAGAGCTTAAACAAAAGGGTGAGACCCAAAGAGGAGCAGGTGATGGAGGGAAAGAGTAACTTGCTCTTCTATCTAAGATGGCATCTTGGGGTACCAGGGCTGCCATCATAGTACCACAGGCTGGTGGCTTAACCAACAGAACTTATCTTCTCACGGTTCTGGAGATCTCTCTCCTTGGCTTCCTTCTCACTGTGGCCTCACATAGTCTTTCCTCTGCATGTCTGTCTCCTGATTTCCTCTTCTTACAAGGACAGCAGTCGTATTGGGTTAGGGCTCACCCTAATGACCTCACTGAGCCTTGATTACCTCTCTTCCTATCTCCAAATACAGTCACATTCTGAGGTACTGGGAATTAGAGGTTCAATGTATATATATTTTCAGAGAATACAATTCAGTCCATAATGACTGTTTTTGTTAAGTTTCATGAGAATTCATGCAGGTCAAGAAACTGAGCAAAGCTGCTACAAAGGTTGGGTTCTTTGAACATGCTGCAATTAGAATAGAAATAATGTAAGTAATTACCTAATACTTATTAAGCATTCACACTGTGCACAGTTCTATACAAAACACTCAGAAAAGGATTATGAATTTCAATATGCCTGAACATAGTTGTTCTCAGTGTCCAGGGGCACAACACTCTCCTTGGTGCCCTAAGAAATGGTAAGAAATGAAACATCCCCAACCTCTACATATTTAAAACCTTACTGGAGAGGAAAGGAAAAGACATGTATAAAACCCTAACGCAAAAGCACAGAGCAGCATTACCACAGAGGCCAAATTACAAATGCATGAGGAAGAGGAAGAAAATAAAGAATAAAGTCTGAACTCAGAAGAGAAATGTGAGTTCTACAGAAGATCTCATGGAACAGGAAGGCTTCCAGAGGGAATCAAATTTGACACAGAACTTCAAGTTCAACAAGACTGGAGGGACAGAGAACAAAGGAGGCATTGCAGGGAAGCAAAGCCCAGAGGAAGGACCTAAGAATAGGGAGAAGAAAAATTTTACCAAATTTAAGGGTTCTAGAGCAAAGTGATCCAAGTTGGTTAGAACTGTAGACTGGAAAAATTACACACAATACGTATCATCATCCAATCTTGTAAGATGAGTATTTTCATAATCATCAAGTTATAAAACAGGAAAGTAGGGCCAAAAAGTTTAGTAACTATCAACAATTACAGTGTAAAAAACAAGTAATAGACAACAGAACTGTGACTTAGGAGACTCGCACCTTCAAGTTTCAATGAATCTACAACAAAATTTGATTATTAAGACAAATCCACCCTTGACACATTATTGTGTTTATTTCCTCCCTAATCAAAACCAGAATCTAATAGTAATTTTCTTAAAGACATCCCTTCTCTGGTTCTAGTAGACAAAGACGCCATTATTAAGTTTCTGACTCACATGGCAGTAAAGGTGTCTCTAAGAGCAGGTACTAAGCGCTGTTTCAGGCTCAGTTGTTTTTTTTTTTTTTCTTTTTTTAATGTTTACTTATTTTAGAGAGAGAAAGGACAGAGTATGAGTGGGGAGGGGCAGAGGAGAGGGAGACAGAATCTGAAGCAGGCTCCAGGCTCTGAGCTCTTAGCACAGCGCCCGATGCAGGGCTCGAACCCACAAACCATGGGATCATGACCTGAGTCAAAGTCAGACACTAAACTGACTGAGCCTCCCAGGTGCCTCGATGCTCAGTCTTCAACTGGAATAGGAATGTGGTAGGATTTCTGGGGTCAAGAAGCCTACAATGAACACCACAAAACCTCCTTTTAAATGCTTCTGAATAGGAAGCAAAGCCTTGCACACACCACTCTTCCTCTTGGGGCATCTCTCTCTTTCATTACTACCTCAAAGCATTAAATGAGCCTTTCCTTGCCAGGCTGGGCCCCAGGTACTTCTTGAGTACTTATGGAATCAATAAATGAACAAAATGACCATGTTAATCACTTACTAACGTGTTGCAAAATTAGTAACTCTAAATGGACCCAGGAGGGTAACTCACTGACTTCCAATCAGTCAGAGTCAGTGGGATACAATGGAAAGATTATGAGCTCTGAAATCATGAACACCTTGTATAGACATTCAGCTCCAATTCTTCTTATCTCTTTGACACTGGGAAAGTAACCTAACTTTTCCAAGCCATAGTTTTCTAGTCTGAAAATGGGAGTGGTACTATAGTCACTGAATTATCATAAAGAGCAAGATATGTAACATAAAAGATCTCATTCAGGAGGGACACCTGAGGGGCTCTATCGGTTAAGTGTTCAACTCTTGGTTTCAGCTCGGGTCATGATCTCACAGTTTATGTGTTCGAGCCCTGCATAGGGCTCTGTGCTGACAGCTTGGAGCCTGCTTAGGATTCTCTCTCTCTGTTTCTACCTTACTCATTCTCTCTCTCTCTCTCTCTCTCTATCTCTCTCTCTCTCTCTCTCAAAATAAATACAACCTTAAAAAACATCTCATGGAGAGAAAGGGCAGTAGAGTGCTGAGAAACTGGATTTCTCTCTAGAAAACCCCTAATTTGTAGATTTTCTCATTTTTGTGGTGTCGATAACACCTCACGATAACAATCAGCTCTCAACCTTCCTGAATATTTAAACATCTGTTCTCATAGGCCACACCAGCTAGCTCAAAGGGACAGGAAACATGATAACTGTTATTTTCCTCATATGGTACTAGGCTCTTTTGTCTCTGTTTCCTGTCTTGTCTTCAAAGCACCGGTGTAGGGATTGGTTTGGCTGAATTCAGAATAAGCCAAAGTAATGTTGACAGATAGGAAGAAATACTAGTAGCTGAGCAACTACATAACACATGTAGGCAAATGTAGAGATATGTAAGAAGATATTTAGGGGGCTCTTGAGTGGCTCAGTTGGTCAAGCCTCCAGCTTCAGCTCAGGTCATGATCTTGCAGTCCGTGAGTTCAAGCCCCACATCAGGCTCTGTGCTGTCAGCTCAGAGCCTGGAGCCTTCTTCAGATCTGTGTCTCCCTCTGTCTCTGCCCCTTTCCCACTCATGCTCTGTCTCTCTGTCTCAAAAATGAATAAACATTAAAAAAACTTAAAAAAAAAAAAGAAAGAAGATATTTAGTTAATTACAAAGTCCCAGATCTACCGTAGGCACCTCCAAGAATGCTTGACACACAGGGTTGCTGTCTATAGTTATGGGCTGAATGGACTGATTACATATTTTCCTTTTGTTACAGTTGAAATCAGAGTCAATGTTGTATTGTGTTTTCAGGCAAGGAGAAGTTTGAAGTGTAGCTGACATAGTTACAGCGTGTGGGCACTCAACCTATCAATCTGAAAATTTGGATAATGATACATATTCCAAAGGGCTGTAAACATCTTCAAGCATAGAGCCTCCTTGTGATGTTGGATGGCAGCCTTTTTAAGTATATGGACTTGGAAGCCAAGGTGCCTGGGTTTAAATTGTGGTTCTTCTGCATGCTGCCTGCGTAAAACAGTCTAGTGACTTATTGTCTGTGTGTCTCAGCTTTTTCATCTTTAAAAATAAATAAAAATCGTCATGATACTTTCTCCGGTTGGTGTGAGGGTTGTATGAAATATATAGATTATGCAAAGTTCTTAAAACAGTGTTGGCAAAGGATAAGCTAATAATAAGTGTTGCCTGTTATTATGTGTAATATATGACCCATAAATGTTCCTTCTCCAGTCCATCTGTGTCTTCTTGCTTATATCAGCCTTCAAGGGCCTTTAGAGTTTGGTCCTAGTTGCCAATTTAACTTCCCCTCCTGCTGTTCTTCAGCACGTATCAACTGTTCTACTGAGTCTCCTCAAAGACTCACATTCAATACCAAGATTTCAGGGCTGCCAAAAATATCTTTCCTATTTTCTCCCACTCATCTAAGCCTGACCTAGCCCTGTGGGATCAAATCAAAATCAAATCAAAAAAGAAACAAAGAAACACCCTTAACTGGGTGTAATGTGTAGATTAGTTTTCACTCTGAGAATGATGAATGGAGTGTGGTTGTCTGGGTCTCTAAAGAAGTCAGAATATCACACGGGATATCCTCAGAGAGCAGAAAAAAACAATTAAGAAGAAGCAATGTGTTCCCTAAGAGCTCAGCTCTGCTTTTAAAAGGAAGCAAGTGCTGATGTCAGAGTGTCGGGGGAATCCACTCTTGCTTGAGAGGGCGCGTGTGTGCTTGCTCTGTGAGACAGACACTAATGTGTGTCAGTTTGCCTGCACTCGAAAAGTTATTTGTGAGTATCTTTTAACCCGACCAGATCCCATGAGACTAGTCTTCTGTCTGCTGCCATACCAAAGAAATTCCGTGACTACAAAATTAAGGCGATCTAGACCCGCAAATGTCACACAAAATGGAAGAAAAGTCCATCATTTCAACATTTAAAAAGTTAAACTAAGATCCTCAATGGCTCTTCAACCAGTGGCCTCCTGAGTTAGTTATCTGGGATATAGGATTTTGGTTTTTTCTTTTAATTTCTCTCTGGAATGTATTGCGTGTCTTGTTTATACAATCCTACTTTTCCAGGAAATCTCTGACATAAAGCAGACACTTAAGAAATGTTTGCTTCTCTGTATCCTGACCTTTAAAACACAGAACAGCAGAGACTGAAAACAATCACAAACCCTAGGCCAAATACCATGTTATTTACCGGTTTATGCGCAAACCAAACCCAAAATATACACATTTACAAACTTAAGCACCCAAACATACAGGACATTTTAAAAGACTAGCTTTGAGTTTAGAAGTTTGTGAATTTTAACAAGTAATCCTGATTGAAATGCCCTGAGAGGAATAAATACATCAAGAAATGTGATTCTGGTCACCACATCTTGGATAGGTAAGCACAGCCATGGTTTACCTAGTGTGAGAGCAAGGGACCAGAGGCAGATTTCCCTGACGATCCCAGAGCAAGCAGACTGCCTGGTTCTCAATAATTATTTACTAAAAGAATTAAAGTAGTTAAGACAAGGGGTGCCTGGGGGGGCTCCGTCAGTTGAGCGTCTGACCCTTGCTCAGGTCACGATCTCACGGTTCATGGGTTTGAGTCCCATGTCGGGCTCTATGCGGACAGTGCACAGCCTGCTTGAGATTTTCTCTCTCTCTCTCTCTCTCTCAAAAGAAATAAACTTCAAAAAAAACAAGTGTATGTTAATATAAAAAAAATTAAGTAGTTAAGAAAAAAGAAGGATTTCCTAGGTGAGTGAAGGCAGAATGCTGTCTAGTAGAACCTGGCCAACTTCAGGCTAAGAGACCAGGGAGGCTCCAAAAGAGAGCGGGGGTAGAGATGAGGCAGGGACGAGGGGAGATCCCTTTCACACTCGTCTCTCTGTCCCTTTGTCTGATGTCCTGTCCTTTCTTGTTTCCTCCTCACAGTTCTTCACTTTCCTGTTTTCTTCTTTATTCTATTGCCCTTGGCCAACTGCTTCTAGCGTATCGCGTTTCTTCTCTTTATGGACTGATTCCTACTTCTCTTTATGGACTGATTCCTACCTCTCGTCACCAGCGCTGCGACTCCAGTCTCTTTAACTGACTATTAATTATGGTTTCGTCCAGAGTCTTGAAGCAAAAGTGGCAATAAATTGTGTTTAATGGGCACATTCTGTCAGGTTCAACAGATTTCAATAGAGAGGCACAGAAGAATTGAGACAGGGCCTGGAGCCAAGATAATAAAGTGGTGTAACAGTCCTCAGCCAGCTCTGTTGAAAGAAGAGTTACTCTTCCTGCATGAGGAGGTAACGGGAGGAGAATGATGAGATTTTCCCACTCAATCATAATCGGTTCAAAACAAACCCTGGTCCCACTGGGGGCCATCTTACTGAAGGTCCCCACAGAGGCGACCTTTGATTCAGGTGCAGGAGTTTAGCGGCGGTAAAGCAACAGCAACTGCACAATACTTCTCTAAAACGAAAGCAAGCTAAGAAGAGCAGTGTAGACAAAACAACACTTCTCCCAGGTGAAGCTCTGAAAATAGATTTTCCCTTTAAGACACTCAGCTGAAGGGATTCCATAGTTTAGAGAAGTATGATTATAACACCAAGTAAGGAAGCATCCAGCTTGTCTGATTCAAACTTTCTCCTGAAGGATGGGACACTTAGAGAAAAGAACACCCATCATATTCACACAGATAGATGACTTTTTCCCAGTCCTGTGTCCAGCTCCTATATCGAGAGACAAAGCATTTTCAGAATCCAGAAGGAGCCCTTCGCCCCCACCCAGTTACAGCCCACGACAGCCCCTGCGTAACCACCACCCTACAGTTTGCTTTTGCCTGGTGGTGTGCTTTGTACAGTACTGAACATATTTCACTTTTTATTCATTTACTGCTGATAACTTTTAATATTCCTAAATAACTTTCATGAGACCAGATTTTTTTTTTCTTGGAAGTAACATGAATGGGATGGAAAACCTCTGTGAGTTAGTAATTTACATAGAAATTTACCAATGCGATGACTATCTTTGATATATTTAAGACAATTATGTCAGTGATTATGTGGCATAATCAGAAAGTTACAGCAATATGTAATCCCAAGGAATTTTATAAACTGAGGGAAAAGGGAAATACTTCACTGATCAGTATATTAATCTATTGGGGGAACTGGGTTGTTCAGTCGGTTAAGCATCCAACTACTGATTTCGGATCAGATGATGTTCTCTGGGTCATGGGATCAAGCCCCACTTAGGGCTCCTCGCTGAGTGTGGTGCCTGCTTGAGATTCTATCTCTTTCTGCCCCTCATCCATTGCTTGCACGCACTCACCCTCTCTAAAAATAGTACTACTACTACTAATTTATAAACACATACACAAACTTAAAATGTTTAAGTTGTCATACTATGGAATTAAGTAATGTTTATTTATCTTTTAAATGTTTATTTATTTTTGAGAGAGGGAGAGACAGTGCACACGCATAAGTGGGGGAGGGGCAGAGAGAGAGGGAGACTCAGAATCTGAAGGAGGCTCCAGGCTCTGAGCTGTCAGCACAGAGCCCACCTCAGGGCTTGAACTCAGGAATCGCGAGATCATGACCTGAGCCAAAGGCCGATGCTTAGCTGACTGAGCCACCCAGGTGCCCCCATGTTTACTTAAAAAGAACAATTTGGAAGTTATTACAAACAAACATAAAGTTCGCTATCATTGTCCAAAGGCCTACATATAAGAAAAGAACGGATAAAGCCTCCGTTTGATAATAGATGATAAGGACAGTTCCTGGGACATTTTGATGGTCCAGTTTTTTGATTCAACTTGTAAAAAAGCTAATGCAGTCCCAGGTTGCAGAGAAAGAAGCAAAATCTCCAGAAAGAATATCCTTATATGCTCTGAAACTGTCAGACTCCTTCTGGCGTCTCTCATGTTCTTGTTGTACCTTAAAAGAGACATTTATTTGCAAACGAGGTTGTCTGGAGGACAGCAATCTATTTGTTCAGAAGGTGTGGTAAGAGTGTGCTGTAATGAATGGTTGAAGAAAAAGGACTTCGGGGTAGAGAACAGAGTTTGGGGGACATGACAGCTGTCTTCAGATATTTTAAGAGTTGTCATGTGAACAGTGAAATGGATTTAATCTAAACTTCTCATGAGAAGAGAGCTTGCAAAAATTAAGTAGCAAGGAAAAGGTTTTGCTAAATATATATTTTAAAAATCTTACCTAATAATTACGGTCACCCAACAGTGGGATTGGCTGACTCAGAAGACAGTCCCTTATGAGAGGAGAACTTAATCTTCAGGAAAATAATTTTCAACAAATTTAAGGAAGTTCTGCCTAATGATGATAATTTCCAGCAATAGAATATGCTGACTGGAAAAGGCAATGAGTTACATAGTTCTCAAGCATCCACAGAGAGAAGACCACATTTCAGGATGTTTCTGCCTACACGGGGCAACAGCACAGAGGACAGACTCCACAGTCTCTTTGAATGCGGAGTTTCAATGATTTTACATTTTGTAGTCATTAAGAAAGGGTTTCTATGACCTATTTTTCTTTTTTTATGTTTATTACTGTTGAGAGACAGAGAGAGAGAGAGAGAGGATGAACTGGGGTGGGGGAGGAGAGAGAGAGAAGGAGAGATAGAACCCCAAGCAGGCTCTGCGCTGTCAGCAAAGAGCCCGACCCGGGAGCTCAAACCCATGAACCATGAGATCATGACCTGAACAGAAATTAAGAGGCGGAGGCTTAACTGACTAAACCACCCAGGCGCCCCTACCTATTTTTCTTCCAAAAGATTGATATAATTATGTGGTTAAATTTTGCAGTAAGTTTTAACCCTTGGGCAAATGTATTTTCTTAAATAACTAAACCCACGGAAACATTCTGCCTTCGCAGCTAGTGAGTTGCCGAACTATCTCATACTCCCAGGGTACCAATAAGGATGACCGGAGTAATGATGCCCCCCAGTCTCAGTGGTTTTAAAGAATAAAGCTCATCGCTTGGCCTGACTAGTGTCCATGCAAGATGCCTCCACCTCTCCACCTGAGGGCCACACCTTCCTCAATCTGGCCCCAGGGAGAAAAGCAGCCACTCTGCTGCACGGGAGGGCGGGGTGACGAGAGGCTCCCAACTGAAATTAGTCCATTGCAGCTCATTGCCTTGCCAGGGACCAACGAGAGCTCATAGTTATTGATCTGATGTTATTCAGCAATGAGAAACGGCCTCTGTCCTGAGGAACTGGGGAATTGAAATGACGTTCATATATTAAGATGCTTCTGCCACCACCACCCCCTTCTATCCCTGTGCTTTTCTCCCCAGGAATAAAAAATAAAATTTAAAATCCTCCCCAAGGATGTCTATCTTTATGTCACCAAAACCCATTTTTGAGGGCAGCAGACAAGAAGACGGAGCTGTGAGTAGTGCTATCTTGTCACAACAGCGAAACACTAAACATACTCAGATCCTTGCTTTCGGTGACCTTAAGAGGCATTGGCTGTTGTGTGTCCAATTTTAATTGTTTAAAAAGCATTACCTCTGCAGACTAAATATCTACCTGTGTCCCTCCCTGTTTCTGCTTTCATGTGTTCTTTCTCTTCACTCCTCTTTGCCTAGCGAATTATTTCTCTTTTGTTTTCATAATCTATCATTTTAAATGGAACTGTCCTGACGGGTCTCACCAAGCCATGCCCAATGACGAGCAGCAGTTCAGACAGTTTCAATATTTAACAAATCTGTGTGGAATGTCCCCATGTGTCAAGATGGAGACGAAGTATAGGATTTAGTGATAAGCAGGCCAGCGCCCCTGACCTCAAAGAAATAACAGTCCTGTAGGGGAGTCTAGAAATCAAATACACAGTCATCACGGAGAATCTCATAAATGTAGTCATATTTCCCATCTTCATTGTTTTCACTGCCCTCTAGTATTTGTTTATTTTTCTTAACAGTTTATTGTCAAGTTGGTTTCCATATAACACCGAGTGCTCATCCCAACAAGTGCCCTCCTCCATGCCCATCACCCCCCTCCCCCTCTCCCTCACCCCCATCAGCCCTCAGTTTGTTCTCAGCACTCAAGAGTCTCTCATGGTTTGCCTCCCTCCCTCTCCCCAACTATTTTTCCCTTCTTCTCCCCCATGGTCCTCCGTTAAGTTCCTCCTAATTCACTTATACTAACCCTCTAGTATTTAAACACATTTAGTCCCAAATGGAAAATCCATCTAACATGGATTCCCAAGTGCCCATCCCTGACTGACTCCCCTGAGATGCTCAGTAGGGGCTTATTATAAATATAGCTTCTTGGGATCTTTACCAAGAAGTTCAGATCTGTAAGTTTAGAAGGAGTCCTGGGAATATGTAATTTTCCAAAGTTTCCAAGATGACTCTTCTATACAATCAAGCTTTGGAAATTCTGCATTAGAGCAAAGAGTGAGATCGCCTTTCCTCACACTTAAACCAATACAGACACAGAAAAAAACAGGCAATGAAGAGTATTTTAATAAAATTAATAAGGGCAGATCGGTGTCTTCCTGCAAACCAAAATATCAAAGGTAATCTAGATCTAATTTTAAAATAGAGATTTTATGAGTAACTTGTGGGTATAGGGAAAATACTGTTTCTTAGCATGAAGTGGTAGAAATGGGGCAGCCCCTAACCTGATCTGTGATGACACGCATGACTGGTTGGGAATATATAATAGACAGGCTACACTACTGGCTATAACCAATTTTTATCAAAGTCACATTAAATGGATAAATAACTTACAAAAATTTTTTTGGGTTATTTGTGGGTTCCACCCACACAAATTGGGTGGAATTAAAAATACACAATCAAGAATCTGTACAAAACCAAAGGCAAGAACAATTGTTCAAGGACAATTTATGTTGCCTCAGAGGTAGGAGGCTCATCTAGTAAGGAAGATATCCTGAATAAAATGGACCAAAATGGCTAAATAAGAAAAACAAGAAGTTATCAAGTTTGAGAAAGAGGCATTTGGGAGAGCTAAAAGGATTATAAAATGAAGTTAAGGAAGTGATAAATAAATCAATATACATCAGCGATGGGTCAGGGAAGGGAGATTGTGTGGGAGTTTAAAGCACATGCAAAGGCATTTTTCAAGTACCCGAGGAACTGATATGAAAATTTATTGAGCAAAAAGACAGAATGTATATCTCATACATAACCACATAGCTAAGTGCCCTGGCTTATTCCCAGAGCTGAATATGGGAATTCAACTAGCAAAGTGGGGTTTGGGAGAGGATCATTTAAATTCTATTGTATGTCCAGATCCCAAGCCCTGGGAATAGAGCATCCATCCACAAAGAGAGGAATTGCAAATATTAGATCCAAAGCAGCTGACGGTGCAGAACTAGAAGGCATCAGACAAAGAAGAGATACAATAAAATCCAGCAACTCATAAATAAACTAGTAAGCTAGGAGAGTCCACACAATTCCAATAAATCTGTAAAGCCACGGAGTTCACGTTTAGGTTGAAATCAGCAGAGTTATCCAACATCACATAAGGCTCTTGCATGGGGGGAAAGGCAAATATTAATTCATCAGAAATCAGAAACGCGGAGCAAGATGAAAAAGTACACTGCACAGCTGATAAGCCTCAGAGCAGCCAAGTAATTTAGGGTTTCGTGAGAAATCCGGCTGCATTTGGGGCCCAGGTCTTGGAGGAGAAAGTAATATCCCAGAACATATCAAATGCTCTCCAAGTGTAACAACACGCATCAACACTGTAAGGAGGCTTGCGAATTAAGGCCAGCTTTGGAGCATTATGGACAGTTTGGGTCATCTCATTAGGGGACTGGTCACAGTCCACTGCCTGACATCTGACACTCACTGTTTTTAAGCACAGGCCTGCTTCTTGTATTATTAATTTCTACCTAAGGGCAAATGCCAAGAGAACTTACTTTCGTTTCTGCCTCCTGCTGCCATTTCAACTGTCAAGAACAGCAGGAGTCAAAAATGAAAGGTACCACCTTAAAGAAAAGCTGTGCCACGGTGTCATTTTAAAAACTGACAGCTTTGTGCAGTCCCAAATCGTAAGGGAAAGGAATTGTCACTTGTGCCTCCCATTGCCATTTTGACAAAGGAAGACATTCTCCCACATCCAAAGGCAACGGTAATTTTAAAATGGCAAGTAGAAACATTGCGCAAGTGGCAAGTGGGGACGGTCTTTACCCCAATGACTGTAAACTATTGTGAGACGGGGAAGAGCTGAGAGACTATTCACAAAAACAAAGGCAAGAAAGAAAGAGAAAAGAAAAAAACAACCTGAGAAAATGAATTTTTCTGTCTGACCTTTAATATAATCATGAGGGTCTAATGTACAATGTGAGAGAGCACACCATAAGCCAAGATGATAAAGTAATGCCAGGACCTTAGGTAATTTTATTTAAAAATAAGGAACCTATATTATTTTGTATTTTGTTGAAAAGGTGATCGGGAAAAGATAACTCTGAAGGAGTCAAGACTCTGAAATGGAAAGAGCAGACAGCTGCTTCAAGACTAACTCGTAATTCCAGGATATGTGAAAATAAATAAACAAATAAAAATAAAGGAAAGAAGAAGGAAAAAGAAAAGGAAAAAAGGAAAAAGATAAGAAAATTTATTTATTTTCAAACGTAAAAATTAAGTGTTAAGAAAGGGCTCACGGATCCTGGTACGATTTTTTTTTTCTCCTCTGAGTGCCACTGATATTGAAGAGGCAGAGAAGCAGAGTAGTTACGATAATGAGATAAAGTTTTGAAGGCACAAGTGTGGGAAAAGGCCATTGATTGAAAGGAAAAACAAGACAGATATCCATCTTTTTTTTCCCCTTCAGATAACTGTCCCGAAATAGAAGCATTTGGAGGAAACACAAATTGCCACGCTTCATGGCCTTACTTTCTTTTTCTTTTTTTTTTTTTATTTTTTTTTATGATAGAGAGAGAGAGACAGCGTGAGCAGGGGAGGGTCAGAGAGAGAGGGAGTCACAGACTGAAACAGGCTCCAGGCTCCGAGCTGGCAGTCAGCACAGAGCCCGACGCGGGGCTCGAACCCACGAACTGCGAGATCATGACCTGAGCGAAAGTCGGACGCTTAACCGACTAAGCCACCCAGGCGCCCTTGGCCTTACTTTCTAACAAGAGATACGGTGAGTTCAATTCTGTTCCCCTCCTCTGGGAACGGACGGTATTACGACACGCAAGACAATCGCAGGGAAAACTTTGGGGGGACTGTGCCCGTCTGCATCGAGCTGGCACTCCACTGCAAACAGGGACAGGGTCCGGGACAGATAAGGCCAGGGTAGAAGGAGACAGGGGAGTTTCCTGGAAGATCTGCTTCGCCTGGAATGTGTTGACTCAAGTCCGTGTCAGAATCACACAACGGGAGTGCAGACATGAACCAAATATATGATATTCTCTTGGGAAATTTAAGGTAAGCCCAGTTTGATAAGAGAGCGTGCAAAGATGCTCAAGGAAGCCTCCACAGCCCTCCCAAGAGTTAATAGTGATACAGACCATCAGAGGAAAATCACGATCGGCAACATTGTAACAGACAAGGATGCCTTAAGGAACAAGCGCCCTCCCCTCTCACAGGTGTATTCCTATCCAAGACTGAGCCACAAAATGCAACAATATCACGCAGAGGGCTGCAACAGTTCATGTTCAGAGCACTGTTAAGCAGATGAACGGTTTCTTCTACTGAGTCAGTGTTAGGAACTTTCAAAGAATGGGCTGCGCGTTGCTCAGTAATTTGAGCCACAGTCTGTAATGATCTGAGTGGTGGAAGAGGAGGTTACCTAGGACAATATTCTGGGAGCGTTTCTTCTCCAATCTTCTTCTCCAATACGAGGAACTTCTAACTACCTTCATTCAGAAGAATTTGCTCTACCTTTGTGGCAGCGGTAAAGCAGCGTGCAAGGAAAACGTTTTTCCCAGAAGCTCCTAAGTGGAGGGTGGATGTAGCAACCAGCCAAAAGAGAACACGGAATTGATGGGATGTCAGAGAGGAGACATCTATAGGTAGCCTAATTTCTGCTATTTAACATATAAAATGGTAGTCATGTTCTCACAGGTGGTGATCAGATCTGGAGTACTAAATTAACTCTCCTTTGCAGGGCACCTGGGTGGCTCAGTCAGTAATGCACCGGACTCTTGACTTTGGCTCAGGTCGTGATCTCACTGTTCATGGGATCGAGCCCCACCTCAGGCTTTCCACAGACAAGGCAGAGCCCACTCAGGATTCTCTCTCTCTCTCTCTCTCTCTCTCTCTCAAAATGAATTAAACAAATTAACTCTCCTTTGCTAAGATGCTTTGAAGGCAGACTAGTATATCTGAAATTATTTATGGCCTTTTGAGTGAGAAATATCAAAAACAGGTCTTTCAGAAATCTACCATTTACTAGTAGAACTTCAGAGAAATCAATTACCATCTTTCATCCTGACATGGGGATAAATGAAGCCTCAAAGCCTGGGGAAAGTAAGCTGTTCCAAGGACCTTTCACCTAAGCCCACACTAGACTGTTCCCTTAACTAAAATGCCTTCACTCAGAAAAGCCGATAGAAGGACACAAAACAAATCAGGCCCCAGGAGAAAGGATCCCTTTGCGTGGGCCACTGCTATAAAAGTTCACCAGAAGCAGCGCATCACGTGTCTGGGTGAGGGGCCTGGGTGTAACACCCCCGTCGCTCTCATTCACCTAAGACTGAAGGAAATCCAGGTGATGGAGATCCGACCCCCAAGTTTAGGGACGCCCTCAACCCAGACGTCAAGTCGGGCGCTTTACAGAGTAAGGGCTGAATGAGGACTCCTGTGTGCGTATCACGTCCACCTCTGCTTCACGGTCCCCTCCTCCCTTTTGACTTGCCTGCTTTGTGGTCTGCCCTCTCCCGCCCTCCAGCCTGCATGTGGTCTTGGGCTTCTGAGAAATTACAGAGCTCTGACCTTCCCCTGCTGCTGACCTCTGACTTCCCGATCCACCCTCTTTTCAACCCAGCACCACGTTTAATTCTCGACTCCCCGCTTGCTTTCTGAGTCTGGGTTTCTAGGTCAGCCGCTGCCCATGCATCAGCCTGGCAGCTTGGGCGATGGCGCTCAGTGCAGGGCGACGATTTAACACTTGTAGTGGGCGTATTCGTGTCATGGTTCCTAAAGGATTTAAATATGCATCACACAGGGTTTGTGATCAGGTTTTACAACGAGGGGACCTTGCTCACTTGCGACTACTTCATGCATTGTATGTCTCCTCTCTGACATCCCATCAATTCCGTGTTCTCTTTCGGCTGGGTGTTACATCCACCCTCCACTTAGGAGCTTCTGGGGAAAACGTATTCCTTGCACGCTGCTTTACGGCTGCCACAAAGGTAGAGCAAATCCCCCTTTATTTCTTGCTCTTCTTCTATAAAGAAAACTGCAGTATCCCTTTGTTTTCTTAATCTTCCCCTTTAGATGATCTAGAATGTGATGCAAATCAAACGCTTTCCAGTGTAGCTAACCCCGTCACTCTTGTGAAACTGCATTATTATTGGCCAGCAGTGACATTTCAACCGTCTTTTGTATTCTTCGTATTTTGTAATTCTGCATCAAACCCTAAATGCTGAGTGAACGCCAGGGATCACCAAACACAAAAGTAATGAGGACTCGAGCAAAAACAGCCACATTTTTAAGGAGCACCGGACACTGGATGATGTCAGTCTCAAAGATAACCCATCCCAAGGATCAGACAACCCACTCCAACCTAACTGTTTAGGTAAGTAGTATATTTAAGTTGTCAGGTAGACACCAGGGCCAAAAAGCACAGTAGATTCAGGAAATAAAAGAGGTCATCTACCAGATGGTACAGCACATTCCCAGGTAAACATCGTCTGAAGACCAGCCACCAGTGAAACTCGGCGCTGCACAGCCTGGGCAAAGAGTGCTTCCCAGTACCGCGTGTCAAGAGCAACACCATCTCTGAGCCTCCCAGGGGAGGCAGGAATGGAGACCTAGAGCAGAGAATTAAACTGTGGAAAATAATGGCACACCCTGGTGACGCCCCCTCAGAAGGTGCTCAAGAATTTGGGCTGTCAACTGTATCCTAAATATCTTTCTTCCTTTTTCCTAAGACATCTTAATTTTCTGCCAACCTCTTTTATTCTTCAATCTCTATCTTCTTAGAAAAATCTCTTTCTTGTCTGGACACGAAATTTAGATCAGGGGTTCGCTCCTCTTTTTTTCAAGATAGAGATAGAGACAGAGATGGAGAGATAGAGAGGTGAGCACATGCAGAGTTAAGCATGCTATTCCATGGGTGGTTAAAAGCCGGAATACACACACATACACAAACACACACACACCCATATGTGTGTGTGTGTGTGTGTGTGTGTGGCCATATGCATATATAGATGTATAATACGTATAAAGTATGTTTCTGCAATGTATATTTTCAGATATATATACACACACACACACATTATAAGATATGCACAGTGTATATGCAAGTATATGAGTCTGGGTTTGTGGGTATATATTCTCACCATAGAATATCTTATCTACTTGTTACTAAAACCATGACGTATTAATGTAAATAAACTAATAGATAGAATAATTTTGCCACAATCTTACCAGAAAGGCATGATCCTACATCACAGCAAATGAATAGAGAGGTGCAATCTAGATCACATACCTTACCTCAAATTTAACATATTTGACACTAAACACATCATCTTCAAAGTCAACTTAATTCGATTTTGAAAAAGCAGGTGGAAGAGGGACACGCATTGACGCCTATAATGGAGAACCTCACTGGACACCCTTGCACACAGATGCACAGATGATGCGCAACACTGGAACATCTCCCTTCTCTTCACTGGGCTCCTTTCTCAAACAGGCTGTCACTTCACTGTGGTCCTTGGAGCCTTCCAACTCACTCTGACAGGAAGAGAAGTTTCTTCCTCAAATGGAGGCCAGAAAAGCAATTTCACTTTCCTAGTTTGGGTTCAGTGTCTATCCTGCAAGTAACATTGTAGCCAAAGGTGAAGGATATGCAGGCCTGGGCCGCAAATGCCAGAAAGATGAACACAGACTCTGAGCGGGAGAGCGTTGTTCCCCCACAGGAAAGCGGAAGGTCATTCCTGGAATCGAGAGATGAACACTGGGCAGAGGAAAGAAATTTCCAGAACGGTTCCTCCTCTTACTGTCTATGGAATTAGAGGGCCATTTTTTTTTCACTGCTTTTTCTAAAACAGGCCTGCTTTTAATTGCTATTTTAATACATTTCTGGGGCACCTGGGTAGCTCAGTCGCCTGGGCAACCGACTTCAGCCCAGGTAGTGATCCCATGATTCATGGAGCCTGCTTCAGATTCTGCCTCTCTCTGTCTCCCTGCCCATCCCCCACTCGCGCTCTGTCTCTCTTGCTCCAAAAATAAATAAACATTAAAAATTAAAAAAATACGTGTAATTGTTTTAATTATTTTCCACTTATTTGTCATCTAACACATGAAAATCAAGCTCCACGAAGTGCAGGCATCTTATTTATTTTAAATCTTGAATGAATAGCACATCTCTGGTATATTATTTTAACTCAATATGTATCTTTTTTAATGTTTAATTATTTATTTTTAAGAGAGAGTGTGTGTGAGAGAGAGAAAGTGGGGGAGGGGCAGAGAGAGAGAATCCCAAGCAATTCCACAATGTCACTACAGAGCCCAACGTGGGCCTCGAACTCACGGACTGACTGACTGAGAGATCATGATGTGAACTAAACTCAAGAGTCAGATACTCAATTGACTGAGCCACCCAGGCACCCCAACTCAATATATATCTTCAAAAAAATGAAAGAATTGCACATCATGCGTGTGAAAAAATATATGGAAATACTTTCTTAAATATTAGCAGACATCAATGTGACTAACTTAGGGATAATTTTTTTTCTTTTACTTCTTTTTCCTTTTTTCAAAAACGTGTAAGCATAGCAGTTTTCTCTTTATCTGTTTTTTAATATACATATAAACAATAGCACTTTTCACATTTGTTTTAGTCGTAAAAAGTCATGCAGTTTCACAGAACTCCCTGAAGGGCGCACCCAAGGTGCCCGTGCTGTATTTATCCAGACCAGAGAGAAGAATGGCTTAAACTGGATAGGGCCAGAGGGACTGGAAACCGAAGACAAGATTCCATCAACAGCTTCCCTCCTGCTTTTTCTAATGCCTCTGTTATCCTCCAAAAATTCACAGTATCTACCAAAAACCACACCTCACACACCCAACTTGATTGTTTTTTTTCTACCAATTCTGACTTGAAGTTACACCCCATGTATCATTTTTATAAACAGTGATGCAGGTAGCCTGTGAAGTGTATAAAAAAGGTGCTGTGGCCAAAGAGAAATAGTATGAGTTTTACAAAGAAAGGGCACGGGAGGGCATAGCCTTTGGCATCAGGGACGTGGTTTGACTTATGTGTCCCTGAGCAAGGCATCGACCTACACATTTACATGCAGTGAGCGTGAGTATCTATCGCCTATGGAGAGCTGTATGCTGCCTGGGGTCATCAGCGCTGCTTCAAATATCCTCTTAACCCTTTTTTCTGTTTACCATTGACAAATGTCTGAAAACTTCCTTCTTGATGAGTCCTTAAGCAATTCTTTCCTTTCACTCTTAACATTAAATCTTTACCTTACTCTCTCTTGATTATCTCAATAAATCCATTCATTGAGCCACCCTACTTGCCCACACATAAGCGGCTATCTTATATGTAAGTCCTCACCAAGGCTTTCATATTGTGAAATGACCCTCAATTACTTAGCCTGGAACAGCAGTGAATTGTCCGGGAAGATGCGATAGCCTCTATCAATGGTCTCTATCAATGGCAATGTCACGGGCTTACAGAAGCCACCAGATGGAGTAAATTTTAAGACAAGTAAGTTTAACACAAATTTCATCATGTTTCTGTTGGTTTGATCTTACAGTGACAAGTGTTGGATATTAAAGAAAAGACTCTTAACAATCACTTTTAAAAGCAGAAAATAAGTGGTTACCTTGTAGGGGTAATAAAAATACAACAGAACAAATGAAGAAACCAGGAAATGGGAAGTTTTGGGGAGGGATAAATCTTCCAGTGACAGCAGCATACACATTTTTAACAAGTGCTCTATCTCAGACAACTTAGATTGAATTAAAGGCAATCTGCTCGGAAAACTGTGCACCTGATAATGGTAAAGTCCCTTGTGATGAAAAATACATGAAAAGGGGTTGAAAAAACGATTTCATGGAAATTGAGAGAATAAAAAAAGCCATGTTCCTAAATTAAATCACCATTTTATATATGTGTTTGTAAAACGTGTGTTGTGACAACCTTCAATAAATTAAAGAGTTTAAGGACACCTCCATGGCTCGGTCAGTTAAGCGACTATCGATTTCAGCTCAGGTCATATCTCAAGGTCGTGAGGTCAAGCCCTGTGTTGGCTCTGCACTAACAGTGCAGAGTCTGCTTGGGATTCTCTCTGTGTCTGTCTGTCCCTCCCCTGCTTGTGCTCTCTCTCACTCTCACTCTCTCTCAAAATTCTCTCTCTCTCAAATCAATCAATCAATTAATTAAAGAGTTTAAGTAGACATTTGACCACTTCTGCTAAGTCTCCTTGCTACGCAGTAGATGAGTAAAGAGCATGAAGTGGGGATCTCCAAAACTACACTCCATCACTTATAGCCACTTTGACCTTGGGCAAGTTACTTAACTCTGCTTTGCATTAACGTCTCTTGTAACACAGGGATATAGTACTTATCCCATAGGATTATTCTGAGAATTGAATGGACTAGGTCCTCTGCATGGTAGCTCTCTAGGTATAGGCTTCACAGAGCGTTTCTGGTCTGTTTCACTCTTTTGGCACTTATATACAAACTGTATCTTTAGTTGCCTTTTCATTTATTTGTCACTGTCCAACTAAACTAGAAACAAAAGAGAACAGCAGTTAGGTGACACATCTGCAGATGGCCATTGTACTGCCACGGTCCCGTGCACAGTGACAGCACTCAGTAACCGTGTTGATTGATGACGTCTGATTCCTCACTAAGCACCTCACTATTTTAAGAGTCATGTGTATCGCCGAGTTTTATAAATGCATCTCATCAATTATTTTACTAACCAGGTAAAACAACATGTTGCCAAACTTTGCAAATCACTCAGTGAGAATCTCAGACACTGTAATTTCTCCTATGGCTGTCTTTTATCTGACTTAAATCAGTTGCCTCTTTTCAGTTGAATCAAAGTACTGATGCATTTCATGTGTGAACATTCCTGGCCTATCTCTTTTGATAATATATGCCTCTTCCCAGACAGGCCATATAAGGCAAGGAAATGGAGTGGACTTTGGTCCTTCCTACATAGTATCTTTCATCAGAAACCAACCACTTCATCTGATGTCCAGTCAATGAGCAGGTCACAGGGCAAACAAACTCATGAGTATCTGAAGGATGAGAGATTCAGAATCTATAAACTATAGCTACTGGTCACTAGGAATTGTCACAGCCCAAATACCTTCCTCGCTCTCTCTGTCAGTCACTTCTTTGCTTGGTTTCATTGCTCGAAGTATGTGTATTAACAATCATCTGAAGATAAAAAAATAGTCTGTTATATTCAAATACCTTACAGAGATATGCTGATAGAAGACAGGGAGGAAATAACTTAATAAGTCAGTAAGAAAGTAATTCTTTTTTAAAAATGTTTTATTTATTTCTGAGAGAGAGACAAGTGTGAGCAGGGGAGGGTCAGATAGAGAGAGGGAGATACAGAACCCGAAACAGGCTCCAGGCCCTGAGCTGGCAGCCAGCACAGAGCCCAACACGGGGCTCGAACCCATGAACTATGAGATCATGACCTGAGCCGAAGTCGGACGTTTAACTGAATGAGCCACCCAGGAACCCCCATAAGGAAGTAATTCTAACTGAAAACCTTTCTCTCCCCACCCCCACCTAAGAGGAAGGAACTCTCTCATGAATAAGAGAAAGGAAATGTCCTGCATTACCTGAGAAGAGGCGAATTGGCAAGGATACATCATGTGTTTCGGGGACACCCATGAGAACTGAGCAAGGCAGAGCAGACATGACTAGATAACCACCATGAGGCAAAAATTCTATAGTAAAAAAGACATTGGCGAGCACATTGAAGAATTTTGCTCCTCTGCACAGCGAAGGAAACAATCAGCAAAACTATAAGGCAACCGATGGAATGAGAGATGATATTTACAAATGACATTATCAGAGAAAGGGTTAGTACCCAAAATCTATAAAGAACTTATCAAGCTCAATGCCCAAAAAACAAATAATCCAGTGAAGAAATGGGCAAAAGACATGAATAGATACTTCTCCAAAGAAGACATCCAGATGGCAAACAGACACCTGAAAAAATCCTCAACATCACTCATCATCAGGGAAATACAAATCAAAACCACAATGAGATACCACCTCACACCCGTCAGAATGGCTGACATTAACAACTCAGGCAACAATAGATGTTGGTGAGGATGTAGAGAAAGAGGATCTTTTGCACTGCTGGTGGGAATGGAAACTGGTGCAGCCACTCTGGAAAACAGTAGGGAGGTTCCTCAAAAAATTAAAAATAGAACTACCCTACAACCCAGCAATTGCACTACTATGTATTTATCCAAGGGATACAGGTGTGCTGTTTTGAAGGGGCACATGCACCCCAGTGTTTATAGCAGAGCTATCAACAATAGCCAAAGTATGGAAAGAGCCCAAATGTCCACTGATGGATGAATGGATAAAGAAGATGTGGCGTGTGTGTGTGTGTGTGTGCGTGTGTGTGCGTGTATACACACAATGGATTGTTACTCAGCAACTAAAAAGAATGAAATCTTGTCATTTGCAACTACATGGATGGGACTGGAGGGTATTATGCTAAGGGAAATTAGTCAGAGAAAGACAAGTATCATATGACTTCACTCATATGACGAATGTAAGAAACAAAACAGACAGACATAAGGGAAAGGAAGCAAACATAAAACAAAAACAGGGAGGAAGACAAAACATAAGAGACTCTTAAATATAGAGGTCAAACTCAGGGTTGTTGGAGGGGTTGTGGGAGGGGGGATGGGCTAAAAGGGGCATTAAGGAATCTACTCCTGAAATCATTGTTGCACCATATGCTAACTTGGATGTAAATTAAATAATAAATTTAAAAAATGACTTTCATTTAATTTGAGCTTTATAAGATTTGTGAGATACACAATGATAAGTTCCTCTGAGCCTCCATTTTCTCAACAAACGACAGTCATAGTGCCAATATGATGTGATGCATAGGAAACGAGATCGCCTTTCTGTTAGATGTCAGCACGGTGCCCAGTAGAAGCTAAGCCAACATCAATGCCCTCCCCTATTTCTTTCACGGACTGATAGGACTCTTCTGCCACAGAGGTTACTGGGATGACTGAACAAGCTAAGATATACAAAAAGAGCTTTGGGACATGTAAACCACCATCCTAAGATTCATTACAATTATTACGACTAGCACAAGGATTATGTCTGGTCAGCTGACAGGGATCTGTGTCTCCAAACTGAGCACGGAAGCAGCTGTAGTCAATGCCAGGTTGTAGATGATTGCTTCAGTATGGTACAAATTTCTCTGTCCTGGGAGTCGGGGACCCTGGGTTTGACTCCAGCCCTGACACTTAACACTTCTGAGGGCAGGTCACATCATAACCAACCTTGGTTTTGACATTTTATACAATGGAAATGATCATAATACCTATAATACCTACTCAACAGTAGTTACAGTATTTAAGCAAAGTAATGGAGGTGAAGTCCTTCTAAAATTGTAGGGAAGCAGCGGGTCAGAGAAGGAGCTGGACTCTCAGATCAGAAGGCTCACAACTGCTTACCTTCTCTGAGCTTCTGTTTTTCTTTTCTTTCTTTTTGTTTTTTTAACGTATATTTTGAGAGACAGAGGGAGTCAGTGTGTGAGCGGGGGAGAGGCAGGGAGAGACGGAGACAAATAATCTAAAATAGGCTCCAGGCTCTGGGTTGTCAGCACAGAGCCCGACGCAGGGCTGGAACCCACGAACTGCAAGATCATGACCTGAGCCGGAGTCAGACACTTAACCGTCTGAACCAGCCAGGCGCCCCTGAGCCTGTTTTTCAGCCCTGCAAGATCAGCGCCTCAGGGTCATTGTGAGGATGACGGGAAGAAGCAGGTCAGTGCCTCTCAGACATTTCAGCCACATCCTGCTAAGAGCAGAGGAGTGACGTGTGCACCCGGGGGTACGAAGTGGAAAAGTGAAACGCGCCACTATAAGCATGAAATCTCCCCGAGGTTTGTCAGTTAATTGTTATACTTTATGCAAACAGTACATTTTCCCGCCAACTGTGAGCAGTTAATGTTAAAACTCTTTCCCCCCCAAATCTTGCATTAATATTAATTTCCAAGGAAGAAACACAGTGTTTACCCACGGATTTCAGATAATCCAGGGCACTGCCTCCTGGTTAAAAGAACAGAATATTGTAAGAAGGGTTGGCAGGGTTTGGATTACAGCAATTAGAGCATCACATGCACCCCCTCCAAATGGCCGCCATATTGTTCCTTGGAGAGGTTTCCTACCTCATTGACCAACTACACTTCCTCCTCCTCTCCATTCCCTGGGAGGACGCAACCCACAGGAAAGCTCTGTGACGCATATCATCCTTCCCGCTACCAGTGGACTGCGGGTTCCTTCATAAGCTACACTCTTCCCAAAAAAGTTTGTTCAGGTCTTATTCTGAACATTTTAAGATTTTAATCTAGAATGCATCAAAATTGTTTTAGACTCAAATTATGTTGTGGCTAACTTGCAGATGATTCTCAATAGCGGCAGAAAATTAAACCTTGCATGGCCATGTCCCAAGTCACATAATCTAAGAATGTTAAAAAAAAAAAAAAAAAAAAANCATCAAAATTGTTTTAGACTCAAATTATGTTGTGGCTAACTTGCAGATGATTCTCAATAGCGGCAGAAAATTAAACCTTGCATGGCCATGTCCCAAAAAACAAAAAAAAAAAAAATAATAAAAAAAAAAAAAAAAAAAAAGGATTTACTGTTTTAAGTAACTGTAAAAATTGCTATATCATCCTCCATGTTTAAAATATGTGCCTGGATTTAGGCTCCAGATGTAGTGGATAAGTTTAGGCTCTTGTCATCTTACAAATTAAATATATAGAAACACTTGGTCAAAACTGTAATTCTGCATTTCAGCGACTCAATTTTCTGTCCTAGCTCTAGCATTAAATCCATATATTCCTTGAAGACAGGCTCCATGCCTTCTTCAACTCTGTATCCTGACTATCACTAGGCGAGTAGTCTTGCCCATAATAGGAGCTTGGAAATTTTTCTTTAATGCATGAAATATGGATCTGTCCATAAATGCCCTTTGAGATTGAATGGCTTACTTTCACAAGAAACTTTGTGGGTACAGTGATTTAACCTGTTTGTAACCTTTATCACAAAGATTCTGGAATCAAATACATTTGTTTTTCTGAAGTTGTATGATTTATTGGAATTCTTTAGGTCTGGGTCATTCAAGTAAAAAGCCTATATATTAAAATTAGAGGAGAATCTTGTCTAATGAAAAGAAATTCTCACAGGCATTGTAAGAATTTTTGGATTTTCTATTAAATAAAACAGTAAATGTTTCCAACTAAACACATGTGAAAAACCAATTATCTCATGTAACCAAATCTAGCATGTTCTCACAGGCTCCGAGTTGATTCAATGTGTGGCTTTTCATTATTCTGTTGTTCTATACGGTAACAATGTGACTCCTTAGTAGTAACCTATCAGTCTCTTTGTTCTTACTGGCCTTGGCTGGTGAAATCTGGGTTCATTATCTAAAATAATCAGAATCAGGGTGCCTGGCTGGCCGAGTCAGTAGAGCATGGGAGTCTTCATCTCAGGGTCAGGAGTTCAATCCCACGTTGGGCATGGAGCCTATGTAAAAATTTTTTAAATAATCAGATATCTATATTATGATGTATTTATGATACAATTTCCCCTCTTCTATTTATTCTTTAAAACTGAAGTAATCTCTTCATCTCTGTTCCCCTCTTTGCTGACTGATAATTACTTGCTGGTTATTTTAACAGAAATAAGTTTGATTTAAATTGTGGAAAATAGTTCTAGAAAGAACACTAACTAAATAAGAAATGACCCCTAGTAACTATCACTCCAGGATTTCACAGCTTCTAAGTAGAAAATGTCTTTTTAAATTTTTTTGGACATTTATTTATTTCTGAGAGACAGAGAGAGACAGAGCATGAGCAGGAAGGGGCAGAGAGAGAGGGAAACACAGAATCTGAAGCAGACTCCAGTCTCTGAGCTGTCAGCACAGAGCCCAATGAAGGGCTTGAACCCACTAACCGTGAGATAATGACCTGAGCCAAAGTTGGACGCTTAACCAACTGAGCCACTCAGGTGCCCCCCAAATTCTTTTATTTTAAAGAAAATATTCTATTAAAATATTTCGTGCTATTACATAACTCATATTTTAAAAAGAAAGATGTTAATTACTAGGGACGCTAAATTATATAGAATATATTTCAAATATTTCATAGTTTAGGTTGATATTTTCTTCTATTTTCCAAAGACCAAAAGTCAATTTTTAGATGTGCTAAAAGCAAAACGACTAAAAAAGTACTAATTGGAAATTTTTTAGAGATGTCCATCAAAAACAAAACAAACAAAAAGTCTAAACAAGTATCAACCCCACTCTGGACACAAAAAAACCCACCATTCCTGCCTCTCTTCCTGCTAATACCAAAATGTAATTATCACTTCATCAACTTATGAAAAAATGTACTATTCCATTCCTTTTATCTATGTGACCAGTATGTTTACAAACTATTAGTACTGTCGCTACTATATTCAAAGTTATAAATATTGTACAGTTATTATAAATAGTCACAAGAGATCTCTCCAAATCCTATACAAAAGATTATTTAACCACTGACCACAGTGCAGTCCACTGAAATAGGGTTTGATTCTCTGCACACTCATTCCAAGAATG
The DNA here is from genome assembly GCF_003009895.1 of Hyaena hyaena. Taxonomy (NCBI): domain Eukaryota; kingdom Metazoa; phylum Chordata; class Mammalia; order Carnivora; family Hyaenidae; genus Hyaena; species Hyaena hyaena. Next base: position 795,574 of record NW_024081472.1, on the reverse strand, counting down.
TGACCTTGGATTAGAAATGTATTTGGGGCACCTGGATGGCTCAGTCTGTTGAATGTCTGACTCTTGATTTCAGCTCAGGTCATGATCTCATGGTTAGTGAGATCGAGCCCTGCATCAGGCTCTGCTCCGTCTCTCACTGTCCCTTCCCTACTTGTGCTCTCTGTCTCTCTAAAAATAAATAAAAAACATTTAAAAATATTTTTAAAAATGTATTCAAAGTGTGTATTATGACACACTTTTTTTTTTTCAGGGCTGCCTCCCTACATCTTTATTCCTAAGGGATCAAGGACTTAAAATATATTTGATTATTTCTAAAATACCATTGAGAAAACAGTCCTGCTACCATCTAATAAAATGCATAGAAAAATGTAATTAATGTCAGCTTACAAGCTCAATTTTACAAAGCTTGTACACCTAATCATTGGTCTTAATTTTATTTTTTTACTTTTAACATTTTTCTTTAATTTAAATTTTAGTTAGTTAATATACAGTGCACTATTGGTTTCAGGAGTAAAATTCAGTGACTCACCACTTTCATATGACACCCAGTGCTCATTCCAACAAGTGCCCCACTTAAGGCCCATCACCCATCTGGTCCATCCTCCACCCACCTCCCTCCATCAACCCTCAGTTTGTTCTCTATCATTAAGAGCCTCTTGTAGTTTGTTTCCCTCTCTCCTCTTCCCTCCCCTCACCCCGTATGTTCATCTGTTTTGCTTCTTAAATTCCACCCATGAGCAAAATCATACGGTATTTGTCTTTCTCTGATTGGCTTACTTTGCTTAGCATACTACATTCGAGCTCCATCGATGTCACCGCAATTATGCTGCACTTTAAAAGGTACAAAGATCTGAGGAGAAAAAAAAATGCTAATCTGAGGGTAATCAAATCAGGTAACAAATGATTATGGTGTAAGGTTTTGAGGAAATCACACTCCCCACATTTGCTTCATTGTGCATTTTCTTATAGAGTTTGTTATCTTATGAATTATACCAATATGGATCTTTAAGATGTTTATTTTACTCTGAATGAAAAAATATGCAGTAAATTGAGGACTATAGGATATGAGCTACAATTTCGCTGAGAGCAGATGAATGTGCAGAAGGAGAAGACTTTCCAGGGTAGGAAGATTCTAAGGCTGGGTCTACAGAAGGGCTCTGGGTATCATGTGCCAGAATGAACAGAAAAGACAAGAATGAGCAAAATGCATGCTCTACACCTGCCTCCAGTGTGTTTGAGGTGCAGTCACAGGAATGTTTCAAGTAAATAAAAGGGTGTAAGGGGTGGGGAGGAGAGAGAATGATAGGAGTCCAGTCACCTTAAGGGCAAAGCAAAAATTGTGAACACAGCCTAGGATAAAAAGAGAACCCAGAAGAGCAGGCACACACTGACAGAGCAGGCAAGTTTCAGAAGTTGAAGGTCTTTGTAAGAAGGGAGTGGCGAGTTGGGAATTTAGGGGCAGTGTAGAAGGTTAGACAGATATGGAACCGAGAGAGAGAAAAGGACTGAGCGTAATTGGAGATCTCAGAGGCTGAGGAGTGTCCTGAAAGACTGCAGTCCAAAGGGTGGTCATTCTGTTCTGGCAATAGGAAACACACACAACAAAGTCCACAGAGCCTGGGAAACTGAGCAACTTGTAAGGCCTGAAGAATTATTAAAGCTGATGCTGATAAAACTAAAGATACAGGGGAAGCACAGATTCTGACCAAATGCTGCAATTATGGTATAAGGGACCACCTGGTGAGTTCGTTCTTACTGAAGACTCATTTTGGGGCTTGTTGAAAATCAGCACATTCATACATAAATTTTATGTAAGTTGCATATTTTAAAATGTTTCTTTTTTTATTGGGACTGAGAGAGAGAGAGAGGGAGAGCGTACATGCAAGCAGGGGAGGGGCAGAGGGAGAGAGAGAGAGAAAGAATCCCTAGTAGGCTCCACACTGTCAGTGCAGGGCCTGATGGGGACCTCAGTCTCACCAACTGTGAGATCATGACCTGAGCTGAAATCGAGTCAGATGCTTAACTGACTGAGCCACCCAGGTCCTCATAAAATGCATTTTAAAGCAATCAGGTCAACGGATCAAGATTTTTCCAAAAACAACCAAATGGGGGTGTCTTGGTGGCTCAGTCAGTTAAGCATTTACGACTTCGGCTCAGGTCATGATCTCGCACTCTGTGAGTTCGAGCCCCACGTCGGGCTCTTTGCTGACAGCTCAGAGCCTGGAGCCTGCTTTGGATTCTGTGTCTCCCTCTCTCTCTACTCCTCCCCTGCTCATGCCCTGTCTTTCTCTCTCTCTCTCTCAAAAATAAATAAACATTAAGAAGATTAAAAAAAAACAACAACACCAAATGACATCAGGCCAGGGATGTACAATTAACATCTCACCCCTTTTTCTCCTAGGAGATGCTCTCAGGTTACAGTGACGGTCTCCAGTCCATCCATCAGGGACACACACTGAGACACGGACAGCCACGAATAGGAAAGAGCTCCCTGAGCGCCTTAGTCCCAGCCAGCCTTGCCATGTATACCTGTTATGGTTGCAAATGACTTTGATAAGCCAAATTGCCCAAATCTCATTCCAGTTTTCAGGTGCAGTCTCTTAAGTACTCCCAATGCCATATTTCTGTGTCATCCAAGGGTTATAAAATAATGAGTAGGCAACCTGCATGTACAGTCACATTGTAATTACATTTTAATGACCACCGTGTGGAAGTGGACCATCATTTATCTTCTGTACCACATGGCCTGGGGAACAGAGTGTGGCTGGCCTGGCTGAGATCTATCACCGTGGGTTTAAAGGAAACAGGAAGGCCTAGAGGGAGGAACTGAGGTCATCTGAGCTCTGACAGAATTTGATCTTAGCAATAAAGAACTATTGTTGAGTTTCTGGTCAGGCAATTTAAGGGAGCCATTAGATCTTGAGCTCTGCAAGATTACAAATTATTTCTATAGGACTAAGCCTAAGTAGACAGACATTGTCAAGGTAAAACAGACAGGCTTTATTTAAAAAAAAAAAAAAAGTCTTGCATCAGTTTCTTTATTCAGCACTAACGTTACTTTTGCGTCACTGCGTCTTACCTCCGACTCCTTCCCTGTCATCATTTTTATCAGTGTCTTTTGATGGAGGCAGAAAACACACAGAAAATTCTATCATATGATGCAGACCAGTTAAAAAAATGTACTGAGCAAGAGTCAAAATGCAAAACAAAACAAATACCTATAGGGCAAAACAATGAGCTTAATAGAACAGAATATTTAATTGGCAAGGAAATAACATGTTGGTGCTAACTACGTCACTTACGGTCTTGATCACACCACAGCTACCCTCGTAAGGGGTCTCCCTCCAGCCACCTGGCCATCAGCTGTGTTTTGTCCAAGTAATACACCAGTTTGTATGCAGAGGATTTAAAGTTGGCCACTTGTTCCACAGACCCTACCCACAGATCATCCCACGAGTTAGGGGGAAAAAACAAGGAACAGAATCAGATCATAATTCTTTCTGGAATATACAAAAATCACATGACAATTCTAAGAAGAGCTAAAGTTGAAGGAAAGGAGCCATGCAAAAGAAGAAATCATATTCTTTGAGGGGCACCTGGATGGTTCCGTTGTCTAAGCATCCGACTTTAGCTCAGGTCATGATCTCACGGTTTGTGGGTTCGGGCCCTGCATCAGGCTCTGTGCTGACAGCCAGCTCAGAGCCTGGAGCCTGCTTCAGATTCTGTCTCCCTCTCTCACTTGCGCTGTTTCTCTCCCTCTCTCAAAAATAAACATTTTAAAAAGTTTTTTTAAAAAAAAGAAGAAGAAATGGTAATCTTAGAAAAGAAGCAGCTGCGAAGTAGATAGAGATGAAGAGAGTGACAGAAAAGCAGTCAGGGGACAAAGACAGCCATGTGCTGGTAACCGGTTAAGGGGCAGGGCCGGGAAGAGATCTCTGATTTGCAGCATTTGACAAGTGGTTCATTTCCATGGTGCAAACACTCCCAGTCTGGACACGTGAAAGCTCCCAGCATGAAGCCACTGAATGTGAACTTGGGAAGAAACGCCGCAGCAGCCCCCACCATGCCTCGGGGAAGGGGGAGTCCGAGAATTCCTGCCACGGAGCTCCTCAGACTTCTTGAATCTGTTTCCAGGCTCCATGAGGTTTTGCCTGACTGTCTTTACTGTTTGGGTATTGCCATTAAATTACGATCTCTCTAATTAACCCAAGTGAGTCCATACACAATAGAATTTAAAAAGTCCCTTGAAAAAAAATTTAACTCCAAAACAAAAAATAAATAAATAAAATAAAAAATAAAGGAAGTCCATGATGTGGAAGATTTCAGCAGCAGAAGCTAAAAACATTTAGGTGCTTTAGACTGGAGAATGCTGTCATGAATTCTCCATGTCTGTTTTACCTGTAGACGCTCAATTTCCAACTTCCTAATTCATTTACCTTTTTGATATTAATGGAAATGACAAAAGCGGCAAAAGTCTTTGGCTCTGCTCTTGCTGGGAAAGAACAGCAGCAACAAAGTCCTCCGTGCTGGTCCCTCCATGAGGAACTGGGACCTGGGGGTGGGCGGGCCAGGGCCCGGCTCTAGCCTCCTGTGTCTCTGCGGTCACACCGAGGATCTCAGGTCACCCCAGGCCAGCAGCAGCAGCAGCCTCACTGGGAACTCTGGGGACTCCCCTTCCCTTCCACAAACCTACTAACTCGGCAGCTCCGGGGGTGGAGCCCGATGGCGCCTGCCCTTCGCAAGGCCTCCAGGAGACTCTGATGCACATTTAAGTTTGAGAACCTTTGCTCTAACACCTTGCGGCCTTCAATAGGCAACTTCGCATCATACCCTCCTGGGGTGGGGAACGCGGACTTGGGAGAAGACTTCTCGTTCTGGCGCCCTGATAGCCACCTCAGAGAGTCCGCAGCAGGGACCACTTACTTCTACTTAATAATTGCTGTTATTAACAGTAGTAATTCCAATTCCACTGGCTTTCTGCTTGCTCACTTCTGCCTAATACACAGCCCTCACAGCCCTCCCCTCCCTCAGGGTCTCTCCCCACGTCTGGAAGTCTTGGAGGGTCTCATGTAAGTTTCTGAGAAGCACCCAACACCCAAGTGCTGGTACTGCATCCCCTTGGCTACGTCCACTGGCCCTGAAGCCACTTAGAAGCTGCATGAGAGCTGCGGAACTTCCCAGTCACAGGGCCTGGAAAAGAGGCCGGAACCTTCCTCCTGAAGTTACGGTTTAGAAGTAGATGCACTGTCTGTATAGGAGGATTAGGAGGAACTTAATGGAGGACCATGGGGGAGAAGAAGGGGTTAAATTGTGGGGGAAAGGGAGAGAGGCAAACCATGAGAGACTCTTGAATGCTGAGAACAAACTGAGGACTCATGGGTTTGGGGGGGGGGGGGAGATGGGCATGGAGGAGGGCACTTGTGGGGATGAGCACTGGGTGTTATATGGAAACAAACTTGACAATAAACTATTTGCAAAAAAAAGAAGAAGAAGAAGAAGAAGAAGAAGAAGAAGAAGAAGAAGAAGAAGAAGAAGAAGAAGAAGGTGCACTGGCTTTGTGCTGTTTACCGCAGATCAAAAGAAACGGGGGTGTTGAGAGGGTGCCTCCATGCACACTTCCCACGAGATTCAAGATGTCGATTGTTTTCTAAGATTCTGCAAGAGTCTGGAGAGCTGACAGGGATGTTCAGGAGAGGGGACTATAGCTGCCCCCCCACCCTGTTCCCAGTCAGCTCCTGACGGCTGGGGAGTCTACGAGGTTATCCGACCTGCCGAAATGTGCACACTCTGTAAGGAGGGCTTACAAAGCCTTATCAGTGAAGAAATGCCAAAAGCAATCACTGTAGTCAGCAAATCTAGCGGCAGTGCTGGCGCGGGGCGGGGCGGGGGGAGGGGGGTGGAATCTGAAGCGCCTGGTAAACACCCTCTAGAAGATAAACAGTGTTGGAGAGCGAGGTTAGTTTCCTACGTCACCATGGTCACTATAAAAGGCCAAGCAGTATTTTAACTTTCAACAGAAGATCATGAAAAGGATGGATGGGCCCGTCCGGCTGTTTTGTCCTTTTTGCAGAGTAATTATTTCAGCTTCCTCGAATGTGAACTTTGCTCAGGGGCAGCAGAGGCGAAGACACTGAAGGGAAAAGGGGTGTATACGTTCGTACGTCTGCCCCGTGCACGGATCGCTCGTCCAAGGAATTGTTTCCTAGCAGGATTCTCGCACACAGTCGTGACGCCGAGGCTTCTCTCTCCAGGAAGCAACTTTATTTGGGCCGGCTCTGCTCAGTTGGGTGGTACCTGAAGAACTGAGGCCCGCGCCACGTGGCGTAGTGTTTTATATATTTTCTACTTCTTCATCTCCCAGGTGTGGTAACACACAAGCACGCAGTCTGATTAAGTGGTCTTGTGTTACAAGGTCGTGAGGGCTGTTGTCCCCTACGTGTACACGTACAGCCAGGTCACCTTGAGGGCTTTTTCTCTCTCCTTAGGGAAGACACCCAACCACAGTTAACCACAGCTTCCCTATCAATTCAGCCAGAGTAGAATACACTTATCTTGGGCGTATTTATCCATGTTATAGGAACTATAATAAAACGGCATAAGAATTTATTTTAACTTTAATTCTAATCAAAACTATTTACACAGAAACTGATACGGTGACGATTCCTAAAAATTAGGAAACTTTGGAGAAATGAAATAAATTTCATATATGCGGCATGAATAATATTAAATTTATTATTATAAAAATAAATTTCATATATTAAGAGAACTATCATACCCAGAAAAATATAAGTAGGCAAAATATAACTGACCCTGTTGAAATTTAGCCGGATGACTAGAGTTTATCTCAGGGTCTTTTCAGCACCAGTATCAAGGAAGTTTTTAAAATGGAATCTCAAAAAGGCAATTTAACAGCCTGGCTTCTACCCAATGAAGAGCTAAAAGAAGTTCAGCCTTTATTAGTGTACAATATAACATAGAGAAAGTCTTGTACAGCATTCTGTATCTTGTAGGTAAAAGAGCAACAGTGTAGACTGTAGGAAAGCTTCTCACTGAAAATTGCACTTGGCATTTTGAGAATATTGTCACCTCATGCTTCCCTTTGCTTCCAAGATAGAGCATATCAAACACAGGCAAGAATGGAGGGAAGCCTTCTTTGGCCTCTGGTAGTCTCTAAAGCAAACATCAACATCGAGTCATAAACGGCAACATCCCAGTATTTAGAAAGAACAGCTCCCTTTGGTATTTTTTAAAAGATTTTTTAACAGTGACCTTGACACCCAACATGGAACTCAAACCTACAATCCCAAGATGAAGAGTCACATGCTCTACCAACTGAGACAGCCAGATGCCAGCCAGATGCCCCAGCTCCCTCAATTTTTGCCAAAGCTTATGTTAAAATGCTATCACCATGGAGATCGCCATAATAGACACAAATTTGAAAAAATCAAATTCGAGAATCTGACGAGAAGCTATTAGAAAAAAAATTCTTGTCAGTCACAAGTTAATATTTATTTTTAAAATTGCAATGAACTCCTTTTTTGCGTTTGCGTTTTGATTTGTCCTTGAGTAAAGAAAGGGCATATTCAGACCAGAATCCGTGAAATTCAAACACTCTTAGAATAAAGTTGTATTTTTCTAGTTGGTAACAAAAACTAAGTATCTTTTGCTTACACTGTGGCTAATGCCATGGTACCTCAGGGTATGAGACTTTTTTTTTTTTTTTTTTAACACCAAAAGGGGAAGAAAGTAAGTTGATACACAGTTCAGCTGCTGTCTTTCCTGTCTGAAAGCTCAGAGAAACGAAGGTAACATTGTCATTGTTTTATGATTTTAACTCTGCTGGAAAGCTTCTCTAGTAAGTTTCAACTGCAGGGGATGCATTTGATGAAAATCTTAAAAGCAACTGAGTGGTATAAACTGTTGACTTTTATCCTTCCCTATCATGAGTTGCTTATTCTTTGAAGGATCTTTACCTGGGACGCTTTTAACCGCCATTGTCACGTGAAGCCTCTTGGATCCAGAGATAAAACAGAATTAACTTTTCAAGGACACGGTGGTCTGGAAAGAGGAAAGTTATTTAGGAACTGCACATAAATTTAAAAATCTAATCAGGTCCCATACTGAATTTAAGTTTTGTGAACAGCCCACTTCCTCCCTTATATCTACAGGGACGGTGTGTGAAACTACAGAAAAAGAAAAAAGTCTCACATATCCTCACAAAACGGACCACCCACACCACTTCTTCCTTGGATTAGTTCTCTATCCATTTTCACATCAGTGAACGTGCAAGCTAATCGATTCTAAAAGCCAGGTATAGGTACTACCTATTTTCTAAGAATTTCTTAAGCTTTAAAAATTTTTTTTATTTTTGTTTTTTTTTTTAATTTTTTAAAATTTTTTTAAAATTTATTTCTAGGAGAGAGAGAGAGACAGCGTGAGCAGGGGATGGTCAGAGAGAGAGGGAGAGACAGACCCTGAAACAGGCTCCAGGCTCTGAGCTGGCAGTCAGCACAGAGCCCAACGCGGGGCTCAAACCCACGAACCGCGAGATCATGACCTGAGCGAAAGTCGGACGCTTAACCGACTAAGCCACCCAGGCGCCCCTATTTTTTTATTTTTGAAAGAGACACAGACAGAGTGTGAGTGGGGGAGGGTTAGAGAGAGAGAGGGAGACACAGAATCTGAAGCAGACTCCAAGCTGTCCGCAGAGAGCCCGCTGCGGAGCCTGAACTCACAGCCCACAAGATCACCACCTGAGCAGAAGTCAGAAGCTCAACCGGCTGAGCTACCCAGGTGCCCCCTCCCCTTAAGTTTAGGTGTTTTATGCTGTGCTGTGCAAATCATGGTATAGCTATGATTTTCATCTCGGTGGATATAAATTTCCCCTAGAAAGAAAGAATTTCTTCTTTTCAAAAACTTGTGTTACAGCTAGCATTACTCAACATTCACTTGTGGTATAAAACCCACGGAGAAGTAGTCTCTTCAATCAACAGTTTGAGATTGTTAGTAACAGGTAGCCAACGTGGCATAACCCTGGCCTCTTCATATACCTGTAATCAGACCTACGTGTGTGAGTCTTCGCATGTGAATCACGGATGAGAGACTGAGGAGACCCAGGCTGTCATTCTCCGTATGGCAGATAGAACTATTAACATCTGGAGAAGAACGTTAGTAACAATAAAAAGGTTTAATATAAATACAGAGCCAAGAGTAAGGCAAGAAGTTAGCCTCCTTCATACATTTATTCAACCTATAATTATAAAATGTCTACTCTGTAAAACGCTTCCTGATTACATCCATCGCGTAACTTTTTCCATTCCATCTCATTCTGTCCCTTCAAGTTGACTAGTACATTATTTTTTAATCAAATCTTAACCCTTTAACTTACTACTGAGGTGCCTTAATGGACTACTAATGGAGTCTTAACCGTTCTTCATCCTTGTAATTCCTTGAATATTAGCAGAGATGGAATGAAAGTTATTCAGTCCCGAGCCCTAACTTACACCATTTCTATCATTTCATATTACTGATTGGTGTGAGGGCCTCATGGGCACCTGTGTCTGAGCCCAGCTCCCATGCACTGCTCCCCTTTCCATAGCATTTTCGAACAAGAAGGCAAATATTTCTGGGCCACATGAATCAGATTATAAATGTCAAAAGGTTTCAATGAGAGGCTCAGTGAAAATGAAACAAAAATGGACTGGGTGGCTCAGTCCGTTAAACGTGGGACTTTGGCTCAGGGACTTGAAGTCTGTTAGTTCAAGCTCCACATCAGGCTCTGTGCTGACAGCTCAGAGCCTGGAGCCTGCGTCAGATTCTGTGTCTCCCTCTCTCTCTGCCGAGGCCTCCCCTGCTCATGCTCTGTCTCTGAAAAATAAACAAACACTAAAAAAGGTATCTATAAAAACCAAATCATCTAACAGATATAGATTTTAGAGAACATAAACAATGTTCTGACTTCTAAGAAGAGATTAGACTAAAGAGCCCAGTTACTCGTGTGGCCAAGTTCATGACCGTTTTCTGGGTTCTCGCTGCAGCAGATCTTCCATTACTGCACTCTGCTGTTCATGTCTACATAGAGAAAAATAGACCTACAGATGGAATAAGTTACATAAATTCTTAAAAAGAAAAAAAAAATGAAGGTAGAGATTAGGTTAACTTTAATTTTTTTTAATGTTTTTATTTTATTTCTAGGAGAGAGAGAGAGACAGAGTGAGCAGGGGAGGGTCAGAGAGAGAGGGAGTCACAGAATCCTAAACAGGCTCCAGGCTCTGAGCTGGCAGTCAGCACAGAGCCCGACGCGGGGCTCGAACCCACGAACCGCGAGATCATGACCTGAGCTAAAGTTGGATGCTTAATCGACTAAGCCACCCAGGCGCCCCGAGATTAGGTTGACTTTAAACGAAGACTAATTTTTCATGATCTATTTGGGTTTCTGCTCTTCACATCACCGTATTTGTCAATTCCAATTATTTAGCAAATTTTATATTCGAGAACACTCAATGTCCATATGGATGTTTTCTTTTCTTTTTTCTATCTTTATTTCCTTTCCAGTCTCCTTCCTTCTGTATTTTTTTCTTTTCCTACTTTTTAAAAAGTATGTTTATTTATTTTGAAAGAGAGAGAGAGCACCAGCAGGGGAGAGGCAGGGAGAGGGAAACAGAGAATCCAAAGCAGGCTCCAGGCTCTGAGCTGTCAGCACAGAGCTGGGTGTGAGGCCTAAGCCCATGAACCATCAGATGATGACCTGAGCCAAAGTTGGAGTCTTAAAAGATTGAGCCTCCCGGGCACCCCATCTCTCGCTTTATTTTTAAGGTTATGGATGTCTTCTACCTCAGCAGTGTTCTCTGTCAAGAGAAAATAAGATGGTAAGACCAACTGGTCGGTAAACAGATACAGACTCTGTGGGACATGATTACATGAATGTATATTCTCCTTTGTCTTTTGTATTCAAGTTTTCACCTCAGATGGTGATGTCTCTGTGTGTTCGTGGAAGTGCACAGGTCAGCTGTCTGATCAGCAACATGCACGGAGTAAACACGCTGAGCCTCCTCTTCCGTCTCCTCTACTAGATTAGTTTTGGATTTAGGTCATAGTCTTGAGCACGGACAGCCTCCCTGTTATCCCTGTTAAAACCCGAAATACATACTTATTTCCTTCCTCTACCTCTACTCTCGGAATTAAGTGATCATAAAGTCTTCCTAATTTTTCTTATGAATAATGTTTCATTTTTTCCTTCTTTTCCCTCTGTTCCTATGAGGCCTGGAAGATGGCAACAGAGTTTTGATTGGTCTTTTTGGCCCCAAAGCCTCACCCCCATACTACTAAGATGAATTATCTAAATTACAGATCGGCTGAGAAGGCTTCCATGGCACTAAAGAATCTGTCCAAGCTCCTTCCTCTCTCATCCACAGGCGTCTCAGATCCTACTTTTCCAGCCTCAACCTTTCCATTCTCTTCCTCACCCCATTCCCGCGTGAACCAAACATGAACATAAACATGGTTTATGTTATTCCCTCCTGCTGTCCTTTACCTGGTTAACTTCATACCGTTTTATCTGACTTACTTCTGGCATCACTTCCTCCAGGAAAGCCTTCATCTCAATCCGGAGTTAAATAATCTATCTTCTGAACTCTTAGATAACGCCTACCATTACTCTAATGACATAGAGTCAATATATTCAAATTATTATTCATACAGCTGCTTCTCTTACAATTTTGAAAGCCCCTTTCTTAGAGTGAAAAGGTCTTCTTAAATATGGCAGGTATTTCCTGGAGGTGTATCTAATTCTCGAATCAGTTAAGTAATTAACAAGATGTCCTGAAAAAAAAAAAAAAAATGACCCGCAATGAAGATTTCTGAGAGAAAAGGTTGCATGCAGACAAGGAAAGGGACAAGAAAGATTTCACAATGGCAGCGGCACTTGAGATGAACGTCACAAAACGTGTGAAATCCAGTAAGCAGCGTTCCATGAAAGGACGTGTCAGGAAAAGATGTCAAACACAGAACTGAGACGCTGGTCGGGAATCATGATGTAGTTCAGCTTAGCAAAAATGAAACACGTGGTTTGTGTAAAACAACAGTGGAAGTTAAGGCCAGAACAAAAGGAGGAAGGATTTCTATCAGCAAACAAGAGATTCTGACCTATATTCAATAAAATCAAAAGCACTATCATTTCTTCAACATGTACTTCGTGCTGCCCACTATTGTCACCTCTTTAAATGTGCCCATAAGTAATCCATGAGTAGGTATTATATATGTCTTACAGATAAGGAAACTAAGACTTATAGAAGGTAAGTGATTTATCCAAACCACACAGATAGTTGATATAAAAACAGGATTCAAAACCAGACAGTCTGCTACCCTCTGCCCCTCCCCAACTTGTTCTCTCTCTCTTTGCCTCTCTCCCTCTCTCTCTCAAAATAAATAAATAAGTAAACTTAAAAAAAAACAACAACAACTAGGCAGTCTGGCTGGGAAACTCACAGTCTTTAAAATGCCGAGAATTTTGAGTAAGGGCAAGAGAAACATAATCTAGAGATTGTTTTAATTTATTTTTAGCCAACTCAAACACCTGCTGCAAGTTCGGACTGTCTACTTGATTGATTGGTTGAAACCTAGATTCAATCATGGCGCAGGACGAATGAAGTTAAGGGGCCACCTTTTTTTTTTCTTTTTTCAGTAATGTAAAAAGATACAAAGAATATAGAGGTTAAATAACCTCTGCTAGATTTTAATGAGTGACCCACCAACACACCCCCTAACTCTGTCTTCTATGAGCCCAGAAAGTGGTCACTTTATGAGGACACCAAGAAATACGTAGGTAGGTGTCAGTGTTCTTGAAAAGTGCTATTTCCTGGGTAAAAGTACCAATAGGTTGCATGAACCAACAACTCAAGTTCTCACCATCTCGATCTACTCTGATCATCGTGCCTCTTGTCCCTCACAGAATCTTAGGAGACATTCTCTACCCATTGGTTGAGGAAGGAAACATTTGACCTTGGCTTATGTACCCCTGATATGTTGGAACCATGCACAAGTGGGCTGACAGAGCATTTCAGGGCCATCAGGGAGACCCCGATGGACAGTAGGGAAGGCTTATCCTCCCAGTGGGCATTAATTCTAGTAGAATTGGGGAACCGTCCTTCGGGGGGTGAGATACGCCTTACACTGTCATGAAGCAGAATATGCTGATCTCGCAAAGGCAAAATACACAGACCTGGAAGTCAAGGAGTGAAAGTGGCATCTCTCCCTATTCTATCTACCATCTCTCTCATAACACATTTGCTTCCATCCTTAAAACTTAGAGATTCTAATACTATGAAACAGACTGACATTTCCCCAAGCCCAATTAGCCCCACTGCATGTTAACACGAGAACACCTTGAATATCTATTTAGCACACACTGCCTAGTTAGCAACTATAAGTTCTAGTTTTCCACTGCGTCTATATTTACAGTCACGTGATTAAGTTCTAGCCAATGAAGTGTGAGCAAAATGATGTGTGCAACTTCCAGACCGAATCCTTTAAAAAGGAAAATGCTTGACTCTCACTTCTTTTTTCCCCAAATTTGTATGAGCTCAAATTCACAGTTGTAACGCAGGTGAGCCCCTTGTGACCGTGCAGACAAGACCCTAAGACATTACAGAACGACCCGACAGGATGAGATTGATGGGCCCCCTGCATAATCCCATTAAACTGAGATACTATTGGGTTCTAAGCCACCTGCTAACTCTCGACTCCTTTGAGAGGGAAATACTGTCTTGTCTGAGCCAATACATTTGGGGGCTACTCCTTATTATCAGGTTAGCCTGTTGTAAAACAGTACCAGGAAGGGATGCTCTCAGCCAAGAAAATAAAAATGATCACACTGCCGTAGCAGAAAAGATGTGGTCATTTCGGGATCCACACATCACTGGACCAGCAGAGGGCAAGGTTAACCCGGGTGACTGACACAGCTTACGGGGCAAGAGAGTAGTTGCTGGATTGGACAGATAGGAAGGGATGTGTCTGGAACACCGGGATCTTGTCTGCCTCAATCCGGCTGTGACCATGAAGATCGGAGTCACCCGCAGAGAATAACCCTGATTCGCTTATGTGTTAGAGCTGAGGAAAAACGGAGTGTAGAATGAATGGTGTAATAGTTAACTTTACGTGTCAACTCGCTGGGGCCACAGGGTGCCCAGGTATTGGGTCAAGCGGTGTTCTGAGTGTGCCCCTGTGGGGGTGTCGGGGATGAGGCGATCATTGGAATTGGTAGACTGGGTAAAGCAAATCCCAGTCTCCACTGTGGGGGATGGTGAACAAAACGAAGGTCTGACTCTTCCGTGTTCTAAGGGGGGACTCTTCCTGCCTGACTGTTGAACTGGGGCATAAGCATTTTCCAGACTTGAGACTCAGAGCAGGATGAACTCTCTGGCTCCTGGGGCTGCGGCTGCTGGACCGGAGCTTACGCCACTGGCTCTCGTGACTCGCAGGCCTTCAGACTCGGACCAGAACTACAGGTCTTCTTTCCTGCGTCTCCGGCTTGGCGACTGCGCACGTTGGGGCCTCTCAGCCTCCATAATCATGTGAGCAAATTCCTTGTAACAATCTCTCCACAGAGACTGTTACACACACACACACACACGCACGCACGCACACACACACACACACACACTGACAGAACCTGATCCTATGGTTCTATTTCACCGGACAACCCTGGTTAACAGAGGGAGTGGGGAGAGGAGGCTGTGAACACTTCTTAAGTCCTCATGAAACTGGGTAGTAAAATGGGGCTGTAGAAACTACCACGGTCTCTTCACTGCTGTTAAGCATATAATATTCCTCCTTTACCCTTTCTCTCTTTTCCCTACTGCTTTAAAGAATCCTTCAGTTGTGTAAACAGTGGTTGACGTTATAAGCTAGCCCACAGCTTTCAGGATGGCAGGGGGGAAGGGGTGTCACTCAGAAATGGACGTAGGGACCAAAGTGACTCTGGATCTCCCTTCTGGAGAGAGTATACTTTGTTAATTGTATGACGAAGAGCTGCATTTGGTCAGGTAAGAGCACATTTTTTTTCATCTCTTACTGTGTTTGCACAAGTTTAGGAATGGGAAGTGGGGAGTGTATAGTTACTGACTGGACCAAGAGTGTGGCAAATATATGAAGTGGCTTACTCAGCACCAATCCTATTACCCTTCTAGCCTCTCTTCCTGCATTGCCGGAGGTAAAAAATCGAAAACCACCTGCTTCTTCCAGACTGGCTGCAACCTACAGCTCTTAATGGTATTTAAGGTTTGCCAATAACTCATTCAAAATCTTGGTAAGTTTTTAATTAATTTCTGAGTGCACCTGGGTGGCTCAGATGGTTAAGCATCTGACTCTTGATTTCAGTTCAAGTCACGATCTCACAGTTCGTGAGTTCGAGCCCCGTGTCAGAGTCTATGCTGACAGCATGGAGCCTGCT
Organism: Hyaena hyaena; assembly: GCF_003009895.1. Classification (NCBI taxonomy): domain Eukaryota; kingdom Metazoa; phylum Chordata; class Mammalia; order Carnivora; family Hyaenidae; genus Hyaena; species Hyaena hyaena. The sequence goes on along the minus strand of NW_024081472.1, from coordinate 780,126 downwards.
TGAAATTCTCTGTCTCCCTCTCTCTCTCAAAAATAAACTTTAAAAAACTTTAAAACATTAATTTATGTGAGGAGATGCAGATCACCCATTTACCTGAGAGTTTAGGGTAGAACCCAGTGCTTCTGAGCTGTCATCTGGAGTGGTGCATGATGGGTTCAACAGACAGACCTCCTGTCCTGGCAGCTGCTTGCTGGTGGCAGATGCAGTGGTGTCCCTAGACAGCCACTGTGATGAGGTGTCATTCACAAATGCTCGCCTCTAAACTCTAGTTCCCAGGCTTCCATGAAAGTCATGTGTCTCTTAGATTGGTTTCTGCTTCTAAATTACCCAGGGGGTCTAGCACTCAGGGGTAGATAACAAGCAAATAGCTTTATGTTATTCTAAACAACTAAGATTGTTATTCTTACCACCTCTCCTTTTTGATAATTTATTTGAGGGGCACCTGGGAGCCTAAGTCGGTTAAGCATCTGACTCTTGATTTCTGCTCAGGTCATGATCTCACTGTTTGTGAGTTTGAGCCCTGCATCGGGCTCTGTGCTGATAGTGCAGAGCCTGCTTGGAATTCTCTTTCTCCCTCTCTCTCTGTTCCTTCCCACTTGTGCTCTCTTGCTCTCTCTCAAAATAAATAAACTTTAAGAAATTGATAATTTACTTGACTATGAGCCAATATAACTGAGAAATCTTTAATGTCAAAATTTCTCCAAATCAAAAGTGTGAGGTATAGAACCCAAAAGAGAGATTAGAACTAGGGATTAAAAAAACAGAAGACGAGTAAGTGATTAAAGTTAGGAGAGTGGCTGTAAACACCAAAGAAGGCCACAGAGACAGGAGAGATGGCCCAGGTTGGAATTTTTGGAATAACAGAGGGGAAAAATTAACAGTAACAGATAAAAGAGTGAAAGATAGACGTCTATCAAAGTTATATAAAAAAAAAAAACAAACAAGCAAATTCAGGGTGGTTGATTTCTGGGAAAGGGATGAAAGGCACAAGTGTTAAATATCGCCAGCTTATCAAGGAGAATGAAAAGGTACTGTCATTTGTGCTATTGGACAATCACATGTTACCCAGAGATTATGGACTGGCGGTTATGGAGTTAAGGTAGAAGGCAGATTACTGAGGGTAAAAGATTCCTGAGGGTAGAGCAGACACTGAAGTAGTGAGGGTGGAAAAATGTTCTCGTTTGAAAGTTTTTATTTAAAAAGTGCATCACAGGCCAGTTCCCTGAGGACATAGCATAGCCAAATAAAAATCTCTATTTTCTTTTCTGTTTCTAAACAGGGGAGGTGTGTGCATGCGTACAGGCAAAGGAAAAGAGGTGAGTGGGGAAAGGCTGAAGATGCATCCGAAAAGAGGATTATTTCACTTTATCTTATTTTTGAATGCTTATTTATTTTTTTAAATTCTTTTAAATTTATTTCTGAGAGACAGAGAGAGAGAGAGAGACAGAGACAGAGAGAGAGACAGCATGAGCAGGGTAGGGTCAGAGAGAGAGGGAGACACAGAATCTGAAACAGGCTCCAGGCTCTGAACTAGCCATCAGCCCAGAGCCCGATGAGGGGCTTGAACCCACGAACCGTGAGATCACGACCCGAGCCGAAGTCAGATACTTAACTGACTGAGCCACCCAGGCGCCCCGAATGTTTGTTTATTTTTGACAGAGGACGAGAGCGGGGGGGAGGCAGAAGGAGGGACAGAGAATCAGGCTCCGTGCTCTCAGCGCAGAGCCCAAAGTGGGCTCCATCTCATGAATGGGGAGATGGTGACCTGAGCCAAAGTCAAGAATCGGATACTGAACTGACTGAGCCCCCCAAGTGCCCCAAAGAGAGGATAATTTTAAAAGAAGGGTTCACAAATAAAAGGGAAAAATCAGGAGCAGGAGCTGATAGGTTACACACAGCGTAAGCAGAGATGAGAAATAATTATCCTTTCCAGCAAAACTTAACTTACTGTACAGGCTAAAATTAACTTAACCAAGTCACGGGATCGAAAATATGGCATTGGAGGGGGCACCTGGGTGGCTCAGTGGGTTAAACATCTGACTCTTGATTTCGGCTCAGGTCATGATCTCACAGTTCATGAGTTCTAGCCCTGTGTCAAGCCCTGCATTGAGTGTGAAGCCTGCTTGGGATTCTCTCTCTCTCTCTCTCTCTCTCTCTCTCTCTCTGCCTCTTCCCTGCTGGCTCCCTCTCTCTCTCTCTCTCAAAATAAATAAACATTTTAAAAAAGTACAGCAGTGGTAATGTAGTCAATAAATTGTAGTAACTTTAGGGGTCACATGGTAACTATACTTCTTGTGGTAAGCATTTCATCATGTACAGTATTGTTGAACCACTAGGTCGTCTAACGGAAAATAATATATTATTTGCCAAGGATATTTCTATTTGAAATTTTTTAAATGAATAAACATTTTTAAAAACTTAAGAAATTTTAAACATAAAAACTAAAGATAAAATAATCATAAAAAATAATGTAACCAGCAAGTCTTAGGATTAAGTGTCTCTACTTTCTCTGTTCATCAAAAGGAATGCAGCTTCATAATTTTGTTGTTGTTGTTGTTACAATGATGCTGAGACACTGTGCCCCAGCATTTACATTCTGAGAGAACAAGAGTTCATTGCCACTGTAATTACAATTCAGAACAACTGTGTACCTTTCTGAAACACAGAATTGAAGAACACGGCAGGCAGAATGGACCTTGCGAGAGAATGCTGAATTCCTTACTCCTCATTTAAATTAAGGTTTTAAAAGAGGTCAGCCACAGTATCAGAATTCTAATTGAAAAACAGCCATAAAGAAAAAAAAGTTGTTTTCGCTCTCAAACACACTTCAAAAATAGTTCACCTAAAGTATGTGGTTCAAAGAGAATTGTCTAAGTCCACACGACTTAAGGTAATTGACAACAAAACCTCCATTATGTGCGTTTGATGGAACTGATCTGGGCAAAATAGAATATATCTGATACTTCAAGGCCAAGTAAGGTGAGAGTGACCTTTGTCTTAGGACATGACTTCCCTCTTTTTATCCTGAGCGACCTAGCTTGGTGACCCATACTGATTTCAACATGCATTCTTTCCCTTTACATCATTCTCTGAGCCATCCTATGGCTTACTTTTAAGTGAGTGATTTAAAACATAACATGGTTTCTCATATGGGTAAAAATACTCTGGGGATCATACTTTTGGGGCCTTGAGGACAAAGAAGCAATCGTGTTTCAGTTCCTTTGAGAACTCTTCCAAAGCCATAGTCTTAACTGAATTCTCTACGGCAAACCCAGAAATCAGAGCGGGAACAACAAACCACATATAGACAGACGCTGGGAAAGGCAGCTTCCGCACATGGTCTTTCAACCACCACTGAGTCTTGTAAGAATGGGCCTGGGACATATCCTACTCAGGCATCAGGAGCCCACACAGCATACACAGTATACATACTACTTCCTGTGGGAATAGCATTCATGCCTTGTTTCAGGCTGAGTAAATGCGCTTTTGTTCTGCTTAAGTGTGTGTATGTCATAAGGCACCTGACCGCCCCCACTACCACGTGTGTCCTCTGTGAGGAGGCGATGAGGTCCTTCCGTTGTGGCATGACGGGGGTGCACAAAGAAGAAGGGCCCTGTGTTGGCTGGAGACAGACACCTGCTGGCCATGCGGCCTGACGGCCACTAGTAAAGCCTATTCTGTGTTGTCTCTTCTCTCAGTAAGTGAAGTGTGATTTCATCCAGTGCTTGACTGCACTGTGTTTTCCTTGGTGGCTTCAGTACCCAGATGCAATGATCAGAGTGTTGGGACTTCTATTCCCAGTGGCTGGCGTGCTGAGCTGTGTTATCCTCCATGGACCCGGGGCCCTCCCCTGGGATTGATAATCCAGTGCCCAGCCCTCCTCCGCATGGTAAGACAGAGATTCAGAGAAAAGAAAGTGTCAGCATCCAGTGCTAGAAGGCATCTACTGGGCAACCTTCAAGTAACCAGAAGCCTTTGTATCTTTGAAAGACAGACAATGGGCCAACTGGACATTTCATTAACAGTCTGGCATCTGAGATAGCATATCAGTGGCCATATAAAGTACACTCAAGAGGTGTCAGGTTCTCTATTCATGGAAGTGTATTTAGCATTCATTGGGTAAAAAAATGTGCATCATTCCAGTGACGGGCAGCCTCTAAGATGGCATCAGTCTCCTGGTATTCATAAACTTGTATAAATTCTCCCCACCGCCACCCCCGCCAAGTGTGGCCTGGACTTAGTGACTTGCTTCTAAGTAACAAAATACAGTAAAAGTGATAGAACTTCATCTCCTGAGGAAAGTGGTGGCTTCCGTTGTGGGGCCCCTTCTCGCTGAGGGAAGACAGCCGCCATGTTATAAAGTGATCTATGGAGAAGTACAGAATTGTCTCCACCCAACAGCCCGTGAGGACCTGAGACCCGTCAGTAGTGCGGTGGGTGGGCCTAGAAGCCAGTTCTCCCCACCCCCCCACCATCTGGACTCACCAGGAAGTGCAGCCCGTGAGAACCCTTGGTCGGGGACGCACAGGCAGCCCGCACCCAGATGCCGGTCCCACCAGAATCTGTGTGAGAATCAGTGTGTGTTTCCAGCTTCTAGGTTTGAGGACAGCTGGTTACACAACCAGAGATGGGTAACACAATCCCCAGATGCATTTTCCAGCTGCTTCGCTTTACTCTCTTTGCATTCATGCTGTATTTCATCTTCTGTTTTGTTTTGTTTTCTTAAAGCTAAATAAATTGGTTCTGGATGACACCTCATGAGAGGTGTTTTAAAGGGGAGGTCTTAAAATCTCCTCAATTTTCATAGAGTTTTTTGGATACTGTAATTAAAAAGAAAAGTATATGACAAGAAAAAAATTCACATTTAAAATTTTTAATTAAATTCAACTTAATAGAAATTGATAAAAGTAAAAATAGAAATTTTAAAGTTAGTAGAGACCAGTTGCTCACTAAATGACAACTGTCCATTATTTTCATGTGTTTGCTATGCAGTTAATACTCCTCTCCTTAGAGCACTTAAAACACAAAAGAAAGTGAGGCATGAACCAACCTATGTTGAACTCAAACTCAAAACTCAGAAGGCTGAAGAAAAAGAGAAAGAGAGAGAGAGGGGGGAGAGAAGGAAGGAGGGAAGGGGGGGGAGGAAGAGAGGAAGTATGGATTTTCTGGGGCTCTCATTGCCTGCATGCTTCTCAGTTTCCATTACCCCAGGGGAGTGAGTGAGCAGGTTAGAAGAATTCTACAGTTAACTGACTTACGCTTCATGCACAGAACCGCTGTCAGATGGAGTGAGCATTGTGCACACACGCGTAAACCAGTGGCTCATCTCCGAAACAAGTCTCCCCATTTATGAATGTTCCTTTTTTTAATTTATACATTTATCCTTGAGAGAGAGAGAGTCAGTCCATGCAAGCACTTGAGCAGGGGAGGGGCAGAGAGACAGGGAGGGACAGAGAATCCCAAGCAGGCTCCACATTGTCAGCACAGAGCCTGACACAGGGCTCAAGCTCACAAACCGTGAGGTCATGACCTGAGCCGGAACCAGAAAGGGGACACGTAACCGGCTGAGCCACCCAGGCACCCCTATGAATGTTCCTTTTTTAAAAAAAAACTATCAATTCTTAAGTTTGGCTATGACACAATACAAAAGAAAAGAACAAACAGTGAAAAGTTCAGGGAGAAAACACAATGCGGCGTGAAACCAAGAAGCCTGAGAGCCTTAAGGGGTCCCGGGGAATAGATGCCCTATTGTTTGCGTCTGGATCGTGAGGTTAACTGCTTTATTCGGACTGGAAACGGATGGATCTGGCCCACGGAGTTAAAGGAGCTCGTCTGTGATTCCCGAAGAAAAGCTGCAGATATGCTTTCTTTCTTTCTCAGAAAGAGAGGGCAATTTCACAAAACAGAATAGAGGCTGCAGGAGCCAGGAGAGGAGCGAGGCCGCGCCTCCCTCCACCGTCCACGGTCCTCTTACCGACAGGGGCTCGAAACGTTCGCAGATGCCTCTCAAGTCATCCCCAAAAGAATAATCTGACACTTATTTCCCCCAAACTGTATGAAACATATAGAAATGGGTTCTATCCTAATCCCAACATAATTACTGGAATATTTTGTGGCTAATCAGAAGCATGGGGACTGTGTTTATTATCGTGAATTTACAGAGTCAAGTATTTCAAAGCGTATTTTCACGTTCCGTTATTTATTGCCATATTTTTGCACCTGTTCAAGGCTTTGTTCATTACCTGATTCTTACTAAGATACAAGGTAGAGTTCACATGTATGCATTGTTTTATACTAGTAATAAGCCTAAGAAGGAGAAGAGAATAGATAGCAAACAAAACACAACGAAAACAAAAGGTTTGGGGAGGAGGGGAGGTCAGCTGTTAAAACAAGAAATTTTGTGCTTCAAAATGAAATACTGAGGGTAGCTGCTAAACACTTTGTTTCTTGTCAAAAAAAAAAAAAAAAAAAAAAAAAAGCTTTCCTCTACCAGAGCAGTATTACAAATAATATTTGCTAATAGCCTTATAATTTCTGAAGTGCTTTCCTATTTCTTCTAATCCTTACAAAAGCCGCGTGAGGCTTGAGATAAAACTACGTCTCCGACAGATGAGGAAAGAAGGTCAAAAAGCAGAGTGACTTGTCTGTGAGTACCGCATTTTTCAATTTCAAATCTTGTTTCTGTTTCTTGGTGCATGCTGCCTATAATTAAACAGTTAAAGAATCTCCCGTGCTCAGGAGGGAAAAACACGGAGGCAGGTCATCACTACTAGGATCTCCTTCCCTTAAAACAGGTATCACTGATACTTAGCTTGCATTCAACTGCCATCACATGCCTAACACGGCAAGTAGGTGAAAAGGGAGAATAATTCCTCTGACTACAATACATAGGACAAATGTGTGTCTAGACAGCAGAAGAAAAAGGTTTAGAAGAAATAGGAAAATGCCAGTAGATAAAGAAACAGAATCAGACAACTATATTCAGGAATAAGGGAATCCGGTCCTATTTTAATTTCCAGATATTGGGGGGGAAGTAGAAATACACTGTAATGATTTATTTTCAAATGAGATTGACACAAATAGGATGACGTGGAGATTTATAGTAAAAATAGTACCAGTGAGGGGCGCCTGGGCGGCTCAGTAGGTTAAGCATGTGACTTCCGCTCAGGCCATGATCTCACGGTTTATGGGTTCGAGCCCCGCGTCGGGCTCTGTGCTGACAGCTCAGAGCCTGGAGCCTGCCTTGGATTCTGTGTCTCCCTTTCTCTCTACCTCTCCCCTGCTCGCTCGCTCTCCCTCTCAGAATAAACATTTTAATTTATTGTGAAAAATTATATTTTTACAAAAATATCCTATACAATAGAACTAATTTTTAAGGAAAATACAGTGTTTGTTTTTCTCTCTCACCGACAAGAAACCCGTGGGAGTCCTGGCTGTGATTTACCATGCACAGCAGAGCACACATATAAATGAGTATGCTGTTAAACAAGACTGTATCAACTATGTCTACTTTAGACAGGAGTCCTAAATATTAAGATATTAAGATCCTAAAGTTTTGGAAAATCCCAGCAAAGCTGCACAGAACACACAGCAAGAATAAAGTATTGTTGAAAGAAAGCAAATTAAGCAAGCCACTTTAGTCTTGACCTGAATTCAGTGACAGGTCTGATATTCTGAATCTGTCCGGCAACAATATGTATTCCACAACCGCTTGAAAAAGCTACGGGGCATAGTGATTTACAATAGTAGTTGCGAAAAAATGAAAACCCCACATTTTTACAGCTCAACAAAATGGGGCTTGGACAAGAGGGAACCTGAAACTCATTGGGATTCACACAGTGTTTCAGAAACACATCCCTAGGACCTCTTACAATCAATCCCAGACCTAACAGGCAGCCAGAACCAGAATCTCCACGCACAGGTAGGCGTGCGGCAGACTCCACATACTTAAAATCCCAGGGGCTGCATACCAGTGCTATTCCAGTGGGCATACAATATTCCAGGGGGACATCTGGAGGAAACCGGTAGGCAGAGCACTACTGTCATCCAAGTCGGTGCCCTGAAAGCCTGGAGTAAAGTGTCACTGCCCGTCTCTTTCTAAACTAATTATACCCACGTTTTCGCCAACAGGCTGAATGCAATTCAGGAGGAACAGCCATCAATTAACGCTCATACCTTGTGCACAGTTAAGAGAGGGGCGGTCATTTTAGCTTTGTGACAGAAGAGATGCAACCCCGCCGGCGTGGAGCTTTATGAGTTTTAGGATGCATCTTTTCCGTATTACCTGAATCGTATTTCAGGATGGCTGAGGCCTCCAAAGCTCGGCCTCCTATACCACAGGATGCACGCAGGGGCTCTTCCTAGCTAATTGCGAAAAATACTCTCTAATAGCTAGGTCAACTTCACAATTCTGTTCTTATTCTTTTCTTGGCCCCTAATATCTATTTATTCTTGAAATACTCGGGGACAGATCCAGCCACATCACTGTAAAAATTTTAGAAAGAAAAGAATACCTAACTTCTGTCCCTTTACCAGAAGGGGTTGCGACAGAACTTAACAGGAACAAAATTGGATAAGGGGCAACCCAGGCTGATAAAGGCAGTCTGATTCTCCATAGGCAGAGGCTTCTAAGTCTTCACACGGCGCGGAAGGGTATCAAAGTTTCCAGGCTGGATTCAGGAAATCCAGTTAACGTTGCCTTTTAGCCTGAACACATGGTTTGAATACAATAGATGGTTTTCATTTTTGTGTGATAAAGCCAGATGGTATTTTGGGATTTGACCCGACTATTCAGAAAAAAATTGTACATTCCCCATAAAAGTAAATGGATAGGCATTTTTTTCCATCATCAAATGAGATTTACTTTCAAAAATGGATTCAACATTTCATTCCCTAGATCACTTATCTAATGTTTTCTTTTGTCTTTCTTCTTATCAAAAAGCCTTTATAATGTTATCGTCTATCACCGCAGAAGAAGTTATAATTTCAGGAAGTTATAAGCTATCATGGCGGTCACTGCCTGCGCCGTGGAGAGTTCCGTGCGCAAAAAGGTTATTGTATAATAACGATGGATTTGACAATGATGGATAATGAGTGTGAAATAATATTAATACTCAGCATCTTTGCCTCTTCTGGTACCCCTTTTCAGAAATCCCCAAGTTAAAGTTGTATAAATGCATTATTTCTATGTCTGTAACCAAATATCTATGACTTTACCTACACAGGCAGAGCACATGGGAGTTGCAAGCGGTTACCAAATCAGGCAAGTGATAAGAAATCTATCTAGACCCATCAGAAATGCTCTGCTTCTTTCTGTAAAGGCATTTTCCCTTCTGAACCAAACAGATGAAGGCCTGAACTCCTCACTTCCTTTTCATCAGCAGAGAGAATCTAATGGTGATGATGCTCAGCGGTGCATTGTGGCTAACACCACAATTCCCAGCCTGGTGCTACTGAGCGGGACTTCAGAAAGTACGTAGGTCACCATGTTTCCAAGCATTGAAGCTCAAGGATTTTGGACTTTTTTACAGATCAGAACTACCATGAAATGTTATTTTAGTGTTTTATGTTCATACCAAGTTGAATCTGTGTAGATTTTAAACAAGAAACTATACCATGTGAACTCTGTTTCATGCTATCTGCTATAATGTTTTTTTTTTAATATTTTCATTTATTTATTTTTTTAAATAATCTCTACACCCATTGTAGGGCTTGAACTCATGACCCTGAGTTCAATGCTATAATGACTGAGCCAGCCAGGCACCCCAGTGATGGTTTTGTTTCAACTGGGTACTTAGTCCCTTTATTCTCCTTCATATACCCAAAATAATATAAAATGTTATATATCATTCTCTAAAAACATGTCATACTCTGATACCTTCATGGATTTGGCCTGTCATTCTTTCTACTTGGATTGCTCTTTTCTGATTTTTACCCATATGTCTTTCAAGAATCAGTTCATCTGCTAACTCCTCAGTGATTACCTCAGGCAGACAGAATTTCCCCTTACTCTGGGCTTATACAGAATTTTGGGCCACACTTTAAATATGTATTGCTTGTTATATTTACTTAGTTCTTTTCAAGCTAATTATAGCAGGCCAGGCTAAGAGGACAAAAAAGGGATGTTAATATATTCTCTTATCACCAACAGGCACTCATGCACACCTAGAAATAAAAGTGTCCTGGCAATTGAGAGTGAGTTTACATGTGAGTATGTATTTCTTATTAAATGCCACTTCCTAAAAATTATGAAATTTTTAGAGAAATCCTAACTACAGCATTGCTTTTATGAACGTATGGTAAGCACAGTAAATCGCATTTTGTAGTTAAAACTGAAAACAACCAAAGTTCCCTTAAAACTCTATGAATACCAGAAATCATTAGCCAACATATGAAAATAAAAAGAAAGAAAATTCATCTTTCTGGTCCCCCACCTTCCCTAATCAGTAAACTTTTCAGTGTGCCTCGTGGTGAGAAAGTATGGGTAAGGAGGAAAGTCCATAAGTGCCTCGTATTTCTCTTTCAATTTCTGTCATCCCTTCTTGAGAGTCGAAATTGCCAGAGGAAGAGAGAAAATTCATCCGGTTGGCCTCTTATTTTGGGTGGTTTTGAAGTTTTCTTCTTTTAGTCATATTTTTCACATGTATCAAGTTTTCATTCTATGCACACTCCTTCTAATCCATAGCACACCACACTATTATGATGTCTGCTTTGCTTTAAAGCAGAATTCTCTACTTTTCAAATCCTTGAGAGTTCACCTTATCTACATGAAACCCCCGCATCTTTTCATTGATTTATTCTTAAAACTGGTGTCTGAATTTTCTCCATGAATTTTAAAAGTTTTAAAATGATTTCTAAGCAAGAGATATGTTTGTTGTTTTTCCAAGGTATCTACTTTCCCAATCGTTTCCAGACTTTCACAGGCTGGGTCATCATCACGCGTGCTGGGCCTAAGGTTATCAGGCTTGATCCTGAAACAATGTAGCAGCGGCATAGTGGATTTTAGCTCTTAGCATCGAAAGGAAAATGTCTCATTTTATATTATCTAAACTGCTTAAATGTATTAATAATGACTCCAAATTTAATATGCACTTATTAACTTGTTCTTAGAGGCCTTTGTAGACATTCCCATGAAAAACACTATGCTAGGTTAGGGATCAGCCTGTAAAGTGCTGGACAGAAAATATTTAGGCTCAAATTACTAAAATATTTAATATACTACAGATAAATAAACAACTAACAGTATTAAAATATTTTAGTAAATATTTGGGACCCATACGGTCTGGGTCTCAACTACTCAGCTTGTCCATAGTATCATGGACAAGTAGCCACAGATAATATGTAAATAAATGAGTGTGGCTGTTTTCCAATAAAACCTAATTAACGGACACTGAAGTTTTAACCTCACATAATTTTTACATGTTTCAAAATCTCTTTCTTCTGATTTTTTATTCAAGTATTTAGAAATACAGGGGCAGCTGGGTGATTCGGTGAGTTAGACCTCCCACTCTTGATTTTGACTCAGGTCATAATCTCATGGTTTGTGGGTTCGAGCCATGCGTCTGCCTCTGCACTCAATGTGGACCCTGTTTGGAATTCTCAATCTCTCCTCCTCTCTCTGTCTTTCTCCCTCTCCCTCTCTCTCCCTCTTTCTCTCTCAAAATTAAAAAAAAAAAAAAGAAAGAAATGCATGGATTGATGGACTCTTAGCTTATGGACTGTTCAAAAGCCTGGGGTTGATCTGATTTGGAGCGTAAATCACAGTTTGTCAACCCGGTTTTAAGGACATTAGGGAAATCAGACATGGTGTTTGTAACTAGTAGGAGAGAAATAATATATAGACAAAATAGTAAACTACAAGGTACTCTAAGAAATATAAGTTACCAGGAGATCTCAGAGAAGGGCATAAATAAAATTGCATAAAGTATCGTCTTATGCATAATTCTATGGGTTCATATCAATGGAATATTTCTAGTAAAGATGTATATGTACTATTGACTTGGAGTAACTATATTCGTAGTGTCACCCATTAGAACTACCGAAGAATTCTCATTCTTTCTGCTAAATACAAGCTGGACAGAATCAAAATGAGTGGAGTAATAAGAGAAACAACCCACAAGAGTACCATGTCGAAGAGGAAGAAGAGCACAGAGTAGGACATCAAAGCACACACACACCACGGTGGAAAACAGTCTCTTCAATCTAGCTTCTCAGCAAGGAATGAATATTAGAGCGGTATCAGAGTAACTAATGCAGGTGACATGAAATGCAAACCAGTAGAGTAATAGTCACACCACAATGAACCGGCTCTCAACAGTGGCCATAGACGGGCAGTGCTCCCCACCCTCCTCCAAATGATTCAACCTGTCAGATTTGAAGGAAAAGGAGAGTTCAGTTGTAGGAAAATGCCTGATGGAAGAACCGGTCTGATCTGCACAGAGTGAGATGCCTAGCGCTGTTGAAAGAAATCTTGCTGAGGAAAATGGATTTGAATTATTTATGTTAACAACCACGTCAAAAGTCGATCTAACCACAACCTTTTTTTTTTTTTTCTCTCAGAAGTACCTATTACTGCTGACACTCAGTTGTGCAGTGCAGACATGGTTAATGAGTAATTTATTCACATACAATCATTTGCTGTATTAGGATATCTTTATTCAGGGCTAATCCATGATGCTTTTCCTTTATCATAGACTTTGCCATCTTGAGATCTCAAATTTATTTTGGACAAATTGCTAGATGGAATAATGATAAAGGGCTTTACCTTAGTGAAAGTCAAAATCAAACTTTTTATAGACCAGTGTTTTTATTCCTCTCCATTTATAGTGGATTTATTTTCTTTTAATTTTCCTCTCTGTACTTGGTACTGTACCAAGGCTGGAAATTCTCCTCCATGCTGATGTAAAACTTTTGTTCAGACATTTATGAATCCTACACCTGTAAGCTTAGCCTGGTCTTTGCTTCCTTCCCCATCCCCACACTGGGAATGCCTTTGAGTTGTTCTCACACTAGGGTTCTCCTTCAGCTGGTGCAAGCTTTTACACAACATGAGTAAACAGATCTTACAAAAGAATTTAATTGTCCAATTACCAGATGTTATAAAAGCCTAATTAGGGGGAATGGAGTATACCCAGTGACCTCATTCTTAAGAGGTCAACGGGGAGAAAAACATGTTTTCTGCTAGATGCAACCACTTGCAAAATCTTACATTAGCTCTGCAAAAGTACTTCCTTTCAAAAAAAAGTTCTCCATAGAATTTTTCATTTTTTAGACAGAGAGAGAATGAGCTGGGGAAAGGAGTAGATGGGGGGAGAGAGAGAGAGAGACAGAGTGAGTGAGTGAGTGAGTGAGACAGAGAGAGAGAGAGAGAGAGAGAGAGAGAGAGAGAGGGGGAATGCTAAGCAGGCTCCACGCTCAGCATAGAGCCCAAGTGGGCTCCATCCCACAACCCTGGGATCATGACCTAAGCAGAAATCAAGAGTTGGACGCTCAACTGACTGAGCCACCCAAGTGCCCCAGCTCTCTGTAGAATTTAGGGGTTTAAAAAACCTGTAAATCAAACATGTTTCTCTTTCTAGGCTCTGTATATCACCAGTTATTTTGTTACATTTTATGATTATACACATTTGGCTTAGCTATGTTTGCCAATAAAATTCTTGCATTTTACAGATCCTTCCAGGAGAAAGTGGACTTTTGTTGTAAAGTACGTACTTACAGAACCTGGCTCCTAGGAAATTTCGTCCGGGTCCCCAGTACATGCCAAATTAACTTTACATTAAAGCCCTGGGGTTAAAAGGGGAAGAGGAAAGGACATAGCATTTATTGAGTTGTCACAGGGCACCAGGCCCCAGACCTTGAGTGTTTTATGTACATTTCCGCATTTGATCCTCTGACCCCAGTTAGGCAGATATCGAGATCATTTTACAGAAACTCAGAGATTAATTTTCCAAGGTTATTCAGCCACTCACAGACAGTGTTGAGTCTGTTAGGTCCAAAGTCTACATGGACTTTGGAACATAAATAATGTTCTACTTATTAAATTGGAGGATGAGAAAAAAGGTCAGCTTTGATTTAAAAAAAAAAAAAAAGCTTAACAGTTCTGTTTTTTGGATTTTGTTTGCAAATTTTTTCTTTTCTTTTTACTGTCTTATTTATTTATTGAAAGAGAGAAAGAGTATGAACAGGGGAGGGACAGAGAGAGAGGGAGAGAGAATCCAAAGCAGGCTCCGTGCTCAGCACAGAGCCCAATGTTGAGATTGATCTCACAACCACGAGATCGTGACCTGAGCTGAAATTGTAAGTCACATGCTTAACCCACTGAACCACCCAGGCACCCCTGCAAAATTTTTCTTTGCTGAAAACTCCACCCATCTTTCCAGGCCTAAATCAAATACTTCCTCTTCCACTCTCTTCCCTTTCTGGGTCATTAACCAGAAGTGATCTCTCTTTCCTAACACTTTCCATATGTTTTTCTCAGTATGACCAAGTCATTAATGTACGGTACTGACGATATGACACTAAATACCACAGAGTCCCTTTTTAGAGCCACAGACCACTCATACCTGTTTCTCTAGTTTAATGGCCATTATGTCAACTGATCTAATGTCTAGGGGTCTCCTGGCAAGATCTCAGACTGAATAAGAGCCCTTTATTATTGGTAATGCCTCTCCATATTCTAATTACTGTCTTTGTTAGCGAGCCCTTTGCTCAATTATAGACCCCAACAGTTAAAACCAGAAATAGACAGGACCGCTTACTTACCTCAAGCTATGACTGAAATCTATTCTTCTTGTTTCCCATCATGCTTCTTGAAGGCACTGACAAAGAGGTTTTGCCATGACCATATCATTCCAACTGCAGGGCTGGAAAAGCCCTGATAGCAATGGAATGCCTAGTAGACCTCAAGCCATATGCCCCTTTCCCCCTACCCATGATCACTACCCCTACCTATAATCACGGGCTCTCTGCCTTCTCTCTTGAAAGTGCCCCCCCCGCCCGCCACCTTCCTCTGCTGCCAACCCCCAAAACAAATGTCTCCTTTTCTCTTTTCCAAGCCTTTGTCTCTTGAATCATTGGCTTCTCTTGCAATGAGTTTATCTGAATTTGTTTGGCAACCCCATTGGCAAACCCAGCCAGAAACTGCTTTCAACTTGTCAAGCCCCCTTGGGTTGGGACAGAGCAGTTGGCCACGGCAGTGTGCCAGGGCTTACTCATTCATGGTCTGAGTTAGTTGCTGTGATAAATCAGTCACATCTTTAATCTTTCTCCCCACTCCCACGCCACACACAAAAAATGGCTCTTAGAAAAGCTTGCTCAAGGGGTACCTGGGTGGCTCAGTCGGTTAAGCGTCCGACTTTGGCTCAGGTCATGATCTCACGGTTTGTGGGTTCGAGGCCCACGTTGGACTCTGTGCTGACAGCCAGCTCAGAGCCTGGAGCCTGTTTCAGATTCTGTGTCTCCCTCTCTCTCTGACCCTCCCCTGCTCACGCTGTCTCTCTCTTTCTAAGAAATAAATAAAACATTAAAAAATTTTTAAAAAAAGAAAAAAAAGAAAAGCTTGCTCAAAACAATGATAACTTGATAAATATTACAGATACACGGGCTTCTAGTTCATGATATTAACCCATGCAAAATGCCCAACAGATGCGTGGGGCCAGAGAATGGGGTGCCTGGGTCCCCACTCCGTGAGGAGAGCCCCAGGCCAGGAGTAGGACCGGAGCAGCACAGGCTGCCTGGGCAGGCGGGAGCCCAAACAGACTTCGGGTTTCTCCGTGTGACCAGGGCAGGTGGACAAAGGATGTAGCAGACATATGCAAGAAATGACCTAGACCCTAGACGTAGAGAACACTCAGCATGATGGGCGGCTCCTCTTGGCAGACAACCAACCCTACCGGCAAAGACATGAAGGTCAGCCCCCCCACACCCCAGCACCCCCTCCCAAGCCCTGTTACTCTCAAAGTTCCCAAAATATACACTCAGTCCTTGGATGGAAGGAAAGGGAGAGTCGAAGAAGACCAGGACACATCTGCCAGGGAAAAGCAACTGACTCAAAGTGTAACTTTTGCTAAACAGAAAAACAAAAACACACATGGCTCATATGAGTTATGAGTACTTTATATGCCCACACTCAATTCTCAGAAAAAGCTATGATTCTTAACGCCAATTTACACAAGCGTAAACAGAGACATTTTATAGGAAAGGAAACAGAGTCAAATAACTTGCCTCAAGCCAAACTGCAAATAAGTGGCAAAATTGGAATCTGACTCAGGTCGTATCAGTATTTATTATTAGCATCCCTAATAACGTCAACTACGTAGCTACCATGTTTTGCAAGGAGTAATTCATAGCACTGTTTCCCAAACAATGACGATAAATCCTAGTTCATAAAACTAAAAAAAAGAAAAAGAAAAACACACACACACACACACACACACTAATATATTGTGATATGTAGTATTATGATATCATAAAATATGTGTCATAATATATATGATAATATATAAGGTCATGAAAACACCAAAAACAATTGGCTGATGAAGTCTGTTTCCCTCTAAATTCATTAATTTAATTAGAAGCATATCCATGTGTTGTGTAGCATTCACTACAAAATTCAGAAGCCAATATAAAATGCCCATTATTGACATATTTTGTAGTGTTTTATAAGAAGTATAATCCATACATTTTACTTTTTTAATGCATATAAAAAGGAATTAATCATAATACACCAATCTTTTTTATAACCTCTCAATAATCCACATAAGATTATGTTGAAAGATATGCTTTTATTTTTTTGCAGGAGAAGAAAGACATGTCCTTTAATCAAAGCTCTATTTTTCAAATCAAGATGTGCTAGCTATTGTCATTGGCCATCTCTCGTTTAGAAAGGAAAAGAAGAAAACTCAGCTTTAGAGTCTGGAATTTTCTTCCAAAGTTTTACTAAAGAAACTATATACACATGGATATGGATTTTTTTCTGAGTCAGCGATATCATTAGCAAAATTAGAACTAACCAGAATAAAAAATCTGCCCTTTATAATCATAAAACGCAAATCTAAAGCATGTCTCATTGTCACCAAATTGAATTAGAACTGCCTTCACTGCAAAACAATCTGAAATTTCAATTAACCTTGTATATTTTTGAACTCTTACTTCTGATGTTCTCTTCCTTAACCTTTCTGTAGTTAATGATGCATAAGAATCATACTCTCCACACAAACTAAAATATAAATATACAGAAATCTCATTAAAAACCACTTGGTTGAGCTGTGGATTTGGTCATTATTTAAGTTAAATCATAAGCCTGGGATTGAGAAGGAAAGTCGGATACCCATATCTCAGTAACTATACCCCAGTTCCCAATCATGGGGCTTGGTCTCTCAAGGAATTATAGGGAGTAAAGAAGGGAAATGAAGAAAGCAAGAAAGAGAAACCCAGATGTGATGTACAGTTGTTTCGTACGGCTTGGGCGGTTTTGGAGGAGTTTGGAGCAGAGCCAGTTACTGAGAACTACTGTGGCAGAACGCTCCCTAGGGATGATCAGGAAGAAGACATAGCCATCCGTGTGGGATTGTTTAGATATTTTTCAGAGGTACCTGAAAGCAGATGTCTCCTTTCCTTTCTGTGCCATTATTGTATATTTCCTGCATGTCTGGTACCGTGAATGAAAACCCCAACACGAAACACTACAAGCAGTCCCTACGTTTTAAACACGTTTAGAATTCTAACCATGGTTTTATTTGGAGTTTAGAATTTGTTTTCTTACAGGAACATGGATATAAGTGGTGCGGAGGATCTACAAGCTAAGAAAAAAATCTATTTAAACCATTTTGTGAATAAAATATTGAAGATGTGCAACACAATTTTTTTTTTTTGGAGCAACAAAAATTTTAAGAAATACTCAAGCATCATAAAATAAGACAGATAGAAATATAGTAGGGATGCCTGGGTGACTCAGGCAGTTGAGCATCTGACTTCGGCTCAGGTCATGATCTCACGGGTTGAGTTCAAGCCCCACATCTGGCTCTGTGCTAACAGCTCAGAGCCTGGAGCCTGCTTTGGATTCTGTGTCTCCCTGTCTCTCTACCTCTCCTCAGCGCTCGCTCTCACTCTCTCTCTCTCAAAAGTAAATAAACATTAAAAACTTAAAACTTAAAAAAATTTAAAAAGAAAATACAGTAAACTCTTAAATACATAGGACTTTCCAAAATGGTACAATAGTCATAAATAAATAAAATAATGTATGAAACAAATTAATCGAGTAAATACATTTTATATGTTACTTTAATGACATTGTGGAGAAAAAGAATATTTTAATAGGTAAAATGAGAACTCTGTTGACAGTATTTTTTAAAAGCCTGTTCTATTAGAAGGGTTTAGATGCTCATTTTTTTCAGTTTCCATTTAACACTTATAAAATCCTCACCATGTGTGAGGGTCTCAGCTAGGTTTTGTGATAATACTAATCCTTAAGGAGCTCACATCTTGCCTAATAGCACTGTTTTCCATTCCCCCAAAATAATACCAATAAGAATACATTTTTAAAATTATTAAAAGATCAAAAAAGTAACTCGGTTTTCCCAAGTCCCTTGGTTCTTAAGTCCATAAAGGATTTATGCTTACTGTCTTTGTATTTCTACAATCATCTCTGAAATGACCTTCCTTTAAAGGCAGGCTACTCCATCCTAGTTTCTGTTTCTTAACTTTTTCCCCAAATAAACAAATATCATCTGAATTAAAAATGGGTTGAGTGATACAAAGCCATTAACACAAGTCAAGAGAATTAGAGAAACTGAATTAAGTGCATTTCTCAGCTTTCTCTTTACACATTTCTGTGGTTTCATGCGATATGTTTATATTACTTTTGTAATTTTAAAAAGCACCAAATAGAGGAAAAACAAAAAGAGAACCTGCTGAAGCAGGGACCACCAACCTTAACTCTTCCAAACGTGCTTGCAATCACTTTACCAAAGACTGAATGTGGTGCCCTGTGTAGCTGCCCCCTTGGCCATTCACTTTCACAACGGAAGAAGAGAGCGGTGTGTGAAAATAGTGAGCTGCCTGCAGCGTGCGAAAATCTCTGTTGGTTGGTATATCCTCATCATGGATGTTGTCCCTGGCGTCTCCTAGCTAGTGCGTACTGACCTCTCTCTACCTGCAGAAACTGTTTTAAGAACTCAGTTAATGAACTCATGCAAGGTTGAGTTGCCATGCCTTGTATACAAAGGTGTTTTTTTTTCTTTTTTCTTCCTGTTTCAATTATTTTCTTATTTTCTGTTTGTTGCTCATATGCTGCAGAATTCACATTTTGTGGCTCAGAATCGTTCTCACCAGAAAAGGATGCTGCCTATGGACACAGAATTTCTTTGATTTTTCTCACCACTTATAATTTTTTTTTAATTATTGTTCCTACTTTTGTAGCATCATAATTATATCTATGTTCCTACAGGCACTTAATTCACTATAATAAATTCCTTTGTGCTTAAAATAGCCAGATGGGTTTCTGGTCACCAAACCAGTGCAAAATAGCTCTCACTCTGTTCTTTAAGCTTTTCACATTTAGTCATAGGGCGTCTCCAAGTTTTCTACTCTCTCAATGTAATTTCTCTTCGCCTTAGAAAAGCAGAATAAAATGCAAAGTGTGCTGTTCTTGTGGCCAAATAACAAGTTCAGAGTTCAACTCTCCTCCTCATGAGCTACCTAACCCCTGAGTGTTCTCATTTACATTCTAACTCAGGAGAAAGATTTGCAGCATTTGCCCCGGAGCTGGAATGTAGCCATCTTGGACCTCTGTGAGAGCGACTGGGACCCAGCCTAAAGCCCGGTGTATGAAGATGTGTGGAAGGTCTGTGTCTATTACTGAAGTCCTGTGTATGCAGAGGTATCACTGGGCCCGGAAGGGAGAAGGTGGAAAGGAGACACAGGAATAAAGGTGGGCGGGGGGGTGGAGGAGAATGGCCTTCAGGATACAGGGCAGGGATTACCACTGAGGCCATTCTCCTGAAAGAATGGTGGATACTGCTTTCCCAGTAGACAGGAATATAGCAAAGACTCCTAGCCCTGGAGCCAGCCAACTCACCTGAAAGTCCAGCCACGTGGTTTAGATACCACTCAGTAAGTGGAACATAAAAACATAGCAACACTGGGGGGGCCTGGGGGGCTCAGTCAGTTAAGCGGCCGACTTCAGCTCAGGTCATGATCTCTTGGTTCATGAGTTTGAGCCTCGCATTGGGCTCTGTGCTGACAGCTCAGAGCCGGAAGCCTGCTTTGGATTCTGTGTCTCCTTCTCTCTCTCTGCCCTTCCCCTGCTCATGCTCAGTCTCTCTCAAAAATAAACAAATATTAAAAAAAATAGCAACCTAATTAAGCAAATAAAAGCAGAATTCTCCTTGACAATTTCCAGAAGGAAAGTCTAAGGCTGCTTATAGAACAACAACAAAAGACTTTCAGATGAAGAATTCTAGAAGATACAATTCCTTAGTTGTAGGAATTCTTGATCCCAAATCTTGATCAGTCCTTTCATTCATTTAAAAAAATATATATATTAATTGGAGAAGTAGTGACAGTCATACTACAAACTGGTTGAAAGACATTTTGGTGAATAAGACAAAGTGTCCATCTTGGCGAAGCTTACATTCTTCCCAAGGAGAGCAACCCTAAACAAGTAAAGACAGAAGTAGCATAATATCATATAAGTGTTAAAAATACAGAACGTAAAGAACAGGGAGTGGCTAAGTAGGTTGGTCGAGGAAAATGGATGTGTAAGGTTAACATCTGAGCAGAGATCTAAGTTGTGGAAGAGTCGATTATCCAAAAATCTGGGAGAATAATCTATGTCTAGGGGCAGAAATGAGCTCAGTATTCAAAATACAGCAAGAAGGCAAGTGGAGTTGAAGTGGGGAGAGGGGAGGGGGAGGGAAAGAGAGAGGAGATGGGATGAAAGAGAAGGAATTTTCAATCTTGGGTGAACATTAGAATCTACTTGGGGAGCTGTTAAATGCCATTTGCCCAGATGAGTTAATATTTTTAAACTTTCGCGATGTGCAGTCAAGATTGATAATCTAGAGATTTCTTGGCCAAAAAGGATTTGGGTCAAGGTTTAAGAGTCTCATGCTCTACTGACTGAACTAGCCAGGCAGGCCTAGGTGTAAAGAGAAGCCCCAGGTAGCTTTTGTTTTGTTTGGTTCTGTTTTTTTAATAGTTGAATGTCATTATCGAGTTCATATTTACCAAAGACAATTCTGCTTTTATTTGGTTTGATTCTGTTTTCTAATATCTGAATGTCATTATCGAGTTTATATTTACCAAAGACAATGGCAGACTGCAGAAACGGGTCCAAAGCAGCAGTAATTGTACGAAGCAGAAACGCCTACTAATGGGCTGCTAAGGCCAAGGTAGGGGAGAAAGGAAGATGGCCGGAAAGAGAGGGGTGAGTAGATTAAGGACTACGTGGAGAAGTAGTAGAAGGACTCAGTCGACTGAGTGTCTGACTCTTGATTCTGGCTCAGGTCATGATCTCATGATTTGTGAGGAGCGTTGGGCTCTGCACTGACAGCGTGGAGCCTGATTGATTCTCTCTCCCCCTCTCTCTCTGACACTGCCCCTTCAAAATAAATAAATAACCATTAAAGACAAGAGAGAGAGTCACTAGGACTTGCTGATGGATTGCAGATGGCTTTGAGGGAAGAAAATCAAGGCTGAATCCCAGGTTTATAGTCTGAGCAACTGGAGGAAGAGGAGGCCACTTTCTGAGTTAGGTTGAAAGGCTTTCTAGGCTTTGAGCTACATCAGCTTTGAGCCCTAGACCACACAAACAAACAAACAAACGTTTCCAACTCATTATGTCTGATCAAATGCAGTTCCTAAGCATACGGACACATAATTCACACTGCTTTTCCTTCCTCCCCTTGAAGGTAAGGCTCATAGCAGAGCTGGTATTGCTCAGCGATGCTATATGACAAAGAAGATTTGCATTTTTTTGTGTTTTTGGTTTTTAAAATTTGTTTTTGTTTTTGTAAGGAAGAGCTGGAAATTGTTGCAGGTCATGACAGAAATATTCTGAATGGTTCATCTTATACTTTCCGGGGGAGAGAATTTGAGCTCATAGTGAGCTTATGGTAAAATTTTTTTTTTGTACATGTCTGCCTCTGGCCTAATCCCATTAGACCCTTACACTTATATTTTATTGGAATCCAACTCCTGGCATAGCTCTATACCTTGGGTTTGCTTTCTTGGCAAGGCAGAAATTTTACTGGAAAGCTAGAGTGCCATATCCAATGACCAAGGAAACAATTCATAAATCAAGAGGCTTTAAGTAGATGTTTTTCTATTGCTAGTTAATTTCCCTTTAGGGAGATATGCAGATATCTGTGAAACGGACAAATGTATTTTATTTGGCATGCCTTGTCGAAAAGCAATGAGTCATGGGTATAAACACCAAAGAAATAAGTGCTAAAGTCTACCAGAGAATTGTGTAGCCAAATCAGTAGCTAGCTACTGATCAGCTAGCTCCCAAACTGGAAACAATGTAAGTAATACCACAATAGATAAATTACAGAACAGTGTTTACATACCAATGAGCACGGAAAATCTATGGCTTCCTGCAATGATGTGGATGAGTCTGCCAGGCGTGGGTATTGAAAAAAAAAAAAAAAAAAAAGCTAGACACAGGAGCATACACAGAATACTGTATGGATTCATTTGTACAAAGTTCCAAAACAGGCAACCTCTTTGACAACGACAGAGATCACAATGGGGCTTATTTTTGGAAGGAGGTACGAACTGATAAGGACAGCTACTGGAAATGTTCTACACCTTGATCTAGGTTGTAGTCATATGGATGCCTTTTTCCATGTAAAAATTCACCAAGTTATACATCCCATATTTATGCACTTATGCATGTACATAAATGCATATATGACATACTTACAAGTCTTTTGTAGAAATATGTAGAAGCTATACCAGATACAATTTATATAGCTCAATAAAAACAAATGGAAAATGATAATAATGGTCCTAATATAAGATTAGCCGGGATATCATCAGAAGAAAAAAATAAAACAAGTGTCAAAGAGTTTGGCTTCATGTACAGATTTTTCTGAAGACACTTCATCATAAGCATATCTGAGCGACCAAATCAAGTATCCATAAACTAAGACCTAGGTCCTGGAGTGATATTAAAATTATTTAATTCTTCTTCATCAGCATTAGTTAGTTAGAATGGATACCTGACTATTTAGAGGAGACGTCAACTATTATGATAGAAGAGTATGTCTTGCCCAAACATCTCCTCTGCCTTTTATGAAGATGGTGAGTGAATCCACCAAAGAAGATGAAATTCACACCCAGCAATGAAACTTCCTACAATCAGCACTACACAGGTCTACACAACAAACTGTGAAGTGTATACAGTGGCCTCAAAAGCAGGTAGACAGGGTTCAGGGTACATAGTCTTAACCACTCGTCCCTCCTTGCTGTGCACCAAGACACCAGGAATAAGAATTTGACTTCTGACTTCCCTTAGTCATAAACCTTAGCCTTTTCTTGTGCTTTCTCAGATTCATTTTTCTAATGTTTTTATTTATTATTGAAAGAGAGAGAGGGAGACAGCGCGAGCATGGGAGGGTCAGCCAGAGAGAGGGTGACACAGAATCTGAAGACAGGTTCCAGGCTCTGAATCTAGCTGTCAGCAAAGAGCCCCATGCAGGGCTTGAACCCACAAACTGTGAGATCATGACCTGAGCTGAAGTCAGATGCTTAATCAACTGAGCCACCAAGGTGCCCCCTCGGATTCATTTTTTAAGCATGAGTCTATATCAACTAATGGATATGAAATGTTTGTTCTACTTGGGCCCTGGTTATGATGGAACGGTGCTTAGCTCTGAATTTCCAACCAGAGTTCTGGATGTCTAATTTCTTAAAGGAATTGCATTTTTCACGTTAATATGGTGGGAGGCTTGGGCTTTCAAAACCACTGTGATGGGAAGAGTCACCTGTAACACACTCAAGTGTCCAGTGTCATGACACTTCCTAGATGTCACTATTAATTAATCTCTTCTGCACTGCAAACAGTGGCTCCAATGGATACTATTTAATCACTTCATGCCCAATATTGAACATGTCATACCTACATTTATGTGTTCATGGAATGAATTTTTAAGGTCATCTCTTCCATTCCCG
The DNA here is from genome assembly GCF_003009895.1 of Hyaena hyaena. Taxonomy (NCBI): domain Eukaryota; kingdom Metazoa; phylum Chordata; class Mammalia; order Carnivora; family Hyaenidae; genus Hyaena; species Hyaena hyaena. Next base: position 755,952 of record NW_024081472.1, on the reverse strand, counting down.
GCTCTTGAAACTATTACATTTACTTCATGTCAGATGAAAGAGGCTGTTTATAATTTTAAAAAGGGCAACTTCTATTCTAATATCTAAGATTGAATAACCTCATTGTCAAGAAATGTTTCATGTTTAAATAACCTAATCCTTTATTAGGTTTCATGCTAACCAGAATTTTTTTCCAAATTCTCCTCAATAATTAATGAACTTCAAACTTCACCAAACCTGAAAGTGAAGAATGTTGGAAGATGGTACAAAATTGTAGTGACCTAGAATGAATTATTAAAGTAATGATAGCTTTTCAAAGAAAAATGTATTAAAATAAAATGAGTTAAAGTATATGCATATTTGAGATTTGGTCACAGTGTTGCAAAGTCATATCTCTGTATTTTTAAAAAAATAAGCAGGGGCACCTGTGTAGCTCAGTCAGTTAAGCATCCAACTCTTGGTTTTGGCTCAAGGCATGATCTCATAGGTCCCTGAGTTCAAGCCCCACGTCAGGCTCTGTGCTGGTGGTGCAGAGCCTGCTTAGGATTCTCCCTCTCTCTCTACCCCTCCCTCCCTCACTCATGTGCTCTCTCTCTCTCTCTAAAAAATAATAATAAATAAACTTAAAAAATAAAATACTAAGAAATAGGCAAAAACAATGAAGTGATCCTTTATGCTCCTCAGAGCACTATTTTACCAACTGCGTAACATTTGTAACTATAAACAGGCCTAGACATTGTGTAAAGTTCAATTAATAGCAACATGATGATGACAGAGTTAGCATGTCATGGATCAGCATGTCTAAGATCGAGGAGTCCTTCATAAAATTTATTATTTGCATAAATGTCAAGTAAGTGTTTTCAGATAATTTAGCTTTTGCCCCAAACTTTCTTTTGTTCCTCTTTCCAAATGAGTGGCAACAAAGTGATTGTATATACTTTGTTAAATGTCTAGCTTCTTATCTTTCCTTCAGGGAGGATCATGTCTTTTACCACATTGTAATCTTGATGTTTACAATTGTTCCTAGAGAAAATATGTGATTTTTCTTAACCTCAACTACTCCTTGGCTAGAGGCTTCTAACTCATGAACAGATTAACCCTTGAATAACTAATTCCTGTTTGATAAGCTTTAATTGAGTTGGAAGATGCCTTTGGCTCTCTTTGCCAACCCACGTAGTTTCTAAGCTTTCACAAGTACCCTTGGTCTACGTGATTGATTAACTAACCTTTCTTTGTATATCGCCAGATGATGCATTATTTCTTAGAAAGAACAGAACACTTCATGTCACAAAACAGAAACCAGACCTAGGACAACCTCCGGACGCAAATGAACCAGACCCTGTGCACAGCCTCAGAGCCCTGGGATAACATCAGTGGCCGGCACCACTGGGTCTGCACAGAATCAAGAAATGTTACAGACCACTGTACTCCCTTCACTGATTAACTTGCCCTAAACGCCTTTAAAAATCCTTGGGCCAGGCAGCAACCTTAAAGTTGGCCTTTAGAAAAAGGTCTGCCTTCTCCCCAGTTGGGCCAGCCTCTTGAAGAAAGCTCATAATCCTTTCAAACTAAAACTCATCTCTTAAGTGACAGGCAGCCAAACTTGGATTTTGGTAACAAGTTCACCTCATGCACAAGGAATTGAAAATGCATTGGAAAACACCACCATTCAGCTCTTAAATGATGCTGATAATGCTGCTTTCCCAATGGTTATGTAGCCATCTTTAGTGTGTATGTTTGTCAATACCACAGCCCTTATAATCAAGTTGCATCAGTTTACAGGGTAGGGGACACGGTACAACTGATGGTCAAGTTCAACAGAATCACAGAAGTGGAAGGATCTTAGTGATCCAGTTAACATTTAATAGGTGCCTGAGTTGTGATAAGTAGGACGAGGTGACTCTCTAGGACTTTGATCTATTTCACACAATCCTGGGAAGATTTATTTATGTCTACTTCAGAGCTGCCTCTTTGTAAGCAAAATACATTTCCTCTTGTCCTATCTTTGGGGCACGTAAGTTTGTGGAAACTTTTGTTCTTCATTTTTCAGAACTTTTTAAGATGTGTTTAATTATAACTTAGGTAGCCTTCCTATTCACAACCACGCTCTTCTCTATACTCCAGTACCTATTTTAGTAACTAACGATTTAGTAGCTAAATGATTCTGTTGCCTTTTACTTCATTATCTTCCAAATTACTCTCCTCAAGTTCTTTGCAAAATATGAAAGGGCTTAAAAAATAAAACTTGGCCAAGTTGGGACAAATGAAAGCACAACAGGCGCACCTGGGTGGTTCAGTCAACTAAGTGCCCAACTCTTTTGATGTTGGCTCAGATCATGATCTCACGGTTGATGAGATCGAGCCCTGTGTCAGGCACTGCGGTGACACTGTGAAGACTACTTGGGATTCTCTCTCTCGATCTGCCCCTCTCCCTGGTCACATGCTCTCTCTTTCTCTCTCTCTCAAAATAAACGTTTAAAAACAACAACAACAAATTCCCTCTATTGTAGAGGGTCTGACCCTACAACATGTCCTTTCATACAAATGTCAAACCTTCTAGGGTCATTTCTACCACTACTCATTTTTTCCCAGATAGTTTCACAATACAACATAGGGATTATATAAATATCCATATTCATTTCAAGTATTTTAAAAATTCACTCAATCAAGAGATTCTCGCCCATCTCCTATTTTCGAAAGAAGTAATTCACATAAAGTAAAACGCCAAATTCACTAAATTTTCCTTATGCTTTTCCCACTCAGTCAATCATCTTTTTGTTGCAAAGAAGGCTATTTACCATCTTTACCATCACTAGACAGTTTGTAGGCATCATGGTGATTTTGGTGAAATTAATTTTCTAAGTCACATAATGAAACCTCTAACACCAAGTAGAGGTAATTTTCAGTTATCATTTGTCTACACTGCAAGGTACCAAAGCATGAAATAAAATTATTTTTTAAAGTATTCAAAATGAAAAGAGCAGAGTCTAAAATTTAACAACTGTCCACAGTTTAAATTTGAAAATAAGACATGTAGTGTTTCAAATCTCTGTAAATTTAGAACTTTTGTAAATTTCCTATTCTCCTGTCTCATATTTCTACCATGCCGATGCCAGCCCTTCATGCTCCACGGAGTTGCTTAAAATGCTACTATCAGCCCCATTTAGTCCAGGGAATGGGGTATAGAGTGCGGTACTTGTAGAATTTGAGGGATGGATTTCTTTATTTGGTATTCAAAATATTTAGTATGGTTTTAAAATGCATATTTTTGAGAAATCACTAGTGACTCTATAATCCTGACATCAATTCTATTTATTAATTTTATTTTTTATTTTTGACAGAGAGAGAGAAACCGAGCAAGAATGGGGGAGGGGCAGAGAGAGAGAGAGAGAGAGAGAGAGAGAGAGAGAAACAGAATCTGAAGCAGGCTCCCGGCTCTGAGCTATCAGCACAGAGCCCTATTCTGGGCTCAGACTCACGAACAATGAGATCATGACCTGAGCCCAAGTCAGTTGTTCAACCGACTGAGCCACCCAAGGGCCCCTTGACATCAGTTCTAAAATTCTTTTCTGTTTAAATTCTTTCCCCAACAAACATATGCAAAGGGGATTATAAATGAATTATAACAGTATCTTTTCACTGGTTTATCTTAGACCTCTTAGATATTTAGAAACGAGTCATTTTTTTAATGTTTATTTTTGAGAGAGAGAGTGCAAGTGGGGGAGGAGCAGAGAGAGATAGACACAGAAACACAGAATCTGAATCCCAAGCACGCTCCAGGCTCTGAGCTCAGACGGAGCTCAACAGAGCCCAACACGGGGCTTGAACCCACGAACCATGAGACCTGAGCTGAAGTCAGACCACCTGAGCCACCCAGGCATCCCTAGAAACAAGTCTTGAATTTAAATCCCTACTATTAAACTCTGTATTTAGAATCACAAGGAAAGCAAACCAGCACACCTGAGTACTCTGTGATGATCAATTTCTGTGTCAACCGGACTAGCCTCACGGATTCCGGGACCCTGGTAAAACATTGTTTCTGGGTGTTTCTGTGAGGGTGCTTCCGGAGGAAGTCAGCATTTGGTTTAGTAGGACTAAAAGACCCACACGGGCAGGTCTGTTGAGTCTGTGGAGAGACAAAGAGAACAGGAAAGAGGAGAAAGGGCAAATTCTCTCTTTCTTCTTGAGCCGGGACGTTGGTCTCCTCCTGCTCTCCCATCTCAGAGCTCCTGGTGCTCAGCCTTTGACCTCAGATAGGAGGGCTCTCACTGGCGCATCGGGCTCTCTGGCCTTCAGACTAGTACTGAATTTGCCCCGCTGGCTTTCCTGGGCTCTGCTGTTTGCCGACTGCATACTGTGGGATTTTTCAGCTTCCAGAACCACGTGAGCCAATGCCTATGATAAATCACCTGTTATCTCTATCTACCTGTCTGTATCCTCACGGTTCTGTTTGCCGGGAGAACCCTGATTAATGTATATGCACTGGATGTGTGCATTGATATGCTTCTCCCTGGGTTCTGGTTACTCACATCATCCTACGGAAGAGTTTCGCCAAACACGTTTTGAAAAGAAAAGGAAATGAATAATTTCTCTACACACGCCCACATTCACTTCTTTTTCTGTGTTTAAATTAGCAATTGTGTTGGGGCGTCTGGGTGGCTTAGTCGGTTGAGTGTGCTGAGGTCGTGATCTTGGTTTGTGAATTTGTGCCCCGTGTTGGTCTCTGAGCTGACGGCTCAGAGCCTGGAGCCTGCTTCGGCTTCTGTGTCTCCCTCTCCCTCTCCTTGTTCATGCTCTGTCTCTCTGTCTCTCTCTCAAAAATAAATAAACATTGAGAAAAATTTTTTTTAAAAATTAGCAACTGTGGCTCCCAGAGGAAAGTTCCATCTAGAGAGAAATGGTGAGTTTTTCCAATTAGAAGACAGGGACTAGAATAAGGTGTATTTGTTTTCAAGCAAGAGGAAGCCATTTTATCTGGATGCCAGCTAAATTATTTGACAGCAAGTGTACATGAATATATACCATAACTCTATCCTGGTCAGTAATGAATACATACCAGTGTGATTTGCTTTGGATAAAATGATCTATGAGGCAGTGACTAAGTAAAATGTTGCCATAAGTTACAGTGAAAGTCTGTTTCTTTGAAGATGTTAAAACGTGATAGAGATTAATTCCATAATATAGGTAGTTATACACAGAAATGCCTGAAGATACGGAGTAGTCTAATTTTTCAAGGTCTTTTCCTTTCTCAAGATTTCATGATTAACCACACTCACAAGAGGTCAAGGCGGCATTTTAAGATGTTCCCCTTGCAAACAGTTGGAACTGGGAGAGAGGTATGCCTGGGCACAGCAAGGACTACTGTGAAAAATGTCGCTTTCTCCCACCTCACATGGCTACAGACAGAACAACTCGGCAAATGAGGCTAATCACCACCTTTGCTGTCAGAGTCAGCCTCTCCGGATCACCTGGCCCTTCCTCTCACTGCTCAGAGAGGTGAAGAAAGTTCGTCCTACCTCAGGGAGAATTTGTGTCCCTGGACGTAGATAATCTGAAGAAGCTTGAGCAGCTTCATTCTCTTTGGCTCTTTTGCTTTATTTCACACAAAGAAAATGAAATGATGAGCAGTTTTTTGTTTGCCTTTATTTTGGCCCGTGCTATAAGTGAAAGTGTAGAACCAATCAATGACACCTCTGGCTAAAATTTATTTCTGAGGAATGTCCCAAAGGAGCGATTTCTGAAGAATAATAGGCAGCCTTCAATTTACTTTATCACAGCTGGATATGAAGTTAAATCCCCGGCTGGAATTTAACCACCCAGAACCGAGCACCAGATGGCTTCTCTGCACCTCAACCCGACAGCTGTGTCCTGATATGCACAGCTGGTCTTCACATTCGAATGACAATATTTAAATGATAACATTATGTAATGCAGAAAAATGTGTTTGGGTAGCACGGGTCTTGAAAACTAGATTGCACAGTTGCTCTTAATAGTAGAGGCACAGGCTCAACGGTGAATTCACAGTCCGTCTATTTCTGTTGATGGGTCTTGGCTGGAGATAATGGCAACATTCCCGTGCCATTCATATTGTACTGCTATCAGCCCCCTCTCCCGGGTGCTCACCGTGTTAGATTTTCCCTCACATAAAAATAAGCACAGCACAGTTCTCATTGTGAAACTGGAGACTTCTAAAATTTTGCGATAATTGATAGATACTGCATTCTGCCAAGGTGGAGAAATTAAAAGGCACTTGGTAGAAAGCAGCGGCTGTAGAAATTCTTCAACAATTTGGGGGTTTTCCTATTCATTTCCTTGTTGAGTCGCAAACATCACTGGATGACAAACATAACAAAATTAATACCAAGGTTCAGCGCTTCGAATGAACAAACAAACAAAAAACTGCAGGAAGGGCGGCCCTCAAGGAAAACGTGTCAATACGATTCAGACATGAATGAAAAATCTGACATAATTGAAGTGAGTGATGAATGAATGATGTGCAAGCCTTTAACTCATAAGATATACAGAGGTGTGGGGCGCCTGGGTGGCTCAGTCGGTTAAGCGTCCGACTTCGGCTCAGGTCATTATCTCACGGTTCGTGGGTTCGAACCCCGCATTGGGCTCTGTGCTGACAGCTAATTCAGAGCTTGGAGCCTGTTTCAGATTCTGTATTTTGCCCTCTCTCTCTGACCCTCCCCTGCTCATGCTGTCTCTTTCTCAGAATAAATAAAACATTAAAAAAAAAGATATATAGATGTGAGTTTTCTATTTTCACAGTTTGACTGAGGCTCCCCGTGGTGCTGTGCAAACTTTGACGAATGTGTGCCTCACCCCAGTGATGCAGAGGAAGTGCATCCTTAATATATACCCAAACTAGCTGCGGATACAAGAAAAGCAAAATGTTTGTTGAGTAGTAGGGAGACCCGGATATCTATCTCCCTGTGACTTTCAGCCACTCAACTGCTATAAACTTGAGTTCCTTCACCTGAAAAATGGGGGCCGTTGACAAGATGGCCTGTGTGAGCACATTCTGTAAACGTCTATGAAACAGAAGAAGGTGCGTTGGGCATCGTCTCTGTTGGGATCTCTGGGCCCCCCCACAGCGCCCCCTCCCTCGCCTCTGTGCTGAGTGAGCTGAAATAGATGATGGAGGCGTGCCAGGCAGAGGCCTGCAGGCCACCCTCAGAACTGATCAAGCCTAAGTCAGAGGAAGTCCCTTACTTTGAGAGTCAGACGGGCTTCCACGCAGTAAACCTAGATTTGGCCAAACTTAACCCAGCCAGGCAGGAAAGAGCAGGGGCAAAGACCGGGGCACTCCACAGGGTGAAGGGCACAGGTGAGCCCGTCCAATGCAGTCTCTCCAAATTTGTCACCAGAAAAGCCATTTGGGGCAAAGGAGTAGAGAGGCCGAGGATTCAGTCAATACCCTCAATAGGAAGGGAAATGGAGCAGTTAAGAAAAAAGGATCCCTCCCTAGTTTCGCTCAGCTTTTCGTTCTCTTCCTCCAGGGGGCTTCCACACTGTCTGGTCAGCCAGGGACTGGAGCCCTCTCTGCAGCTTCTGCCCACGTGAAGTCCATCCCTCAACACCGGGCATTGCTCCTGGGAGTATCTTCCTGAGACCACGGTCAGCAAGACAGAGGTCACCCTCGGAAGACTCACAAACGCATCAGTGCGTCATGGCAATTAAATCAATGCCAAGGTCACTCTATCCAAAGTCAAAAATGTATTCCTTATCTCATTTGTCACCCTGACTTATGTCTGGTCACAGGTCCGAAAGAACTAGAGAAACCTCAGTGACAAGCCTAAGTCCTTTCTTCCCCTCACAGCACACACCAAACCCCGAGCAAGTCTGCACATCCTTCCTTCAAAGCCTACAATCTCACCACCACTTGTCACCTTCACCTCTACCCGCAGCCCTTCTGATGATCTGCTTCCTTTTCCTCTGGGCCCTTCGCTGGCTCTTCAACGTACAGTCTGTGAGTTTGGTGCTTTAGGTAAGTTCCAACAGTAGGAATTTGTCTGTTCACCACTGTATCTATAACACATAGAAACATGTCTGACACAGAGGAAGCAGCCAATAAACGCTTCTGAAAAGAAGAAAGTGAGGAAGGAGAAGGGGGTAGAGTGGGGGTAGGGGAAGGGGGACATAATGGAGGGGGGGGAGGAGAGAAAGAAAAAAGAAGTAATGAGGAAAGGAAAGAAAAAGGAAGGTGTCAACCACTGAGATTGCTAAGGCTAAGGACACCCGAGGTTGTAAGTCTCCCTCCTTCACTCTGAGGACTGAATTTGCCTTTAAAACCCCAGAACGCACCAGTCAGCAGTATGTGAAAGCACTGTTGTAATTTATTACACACTCCTTATTTTTGAACTCTCTAGCCTTGGACTTCTCTAGCACTCTGCCTTCGCTAGGATTTCCAGTCTCTCAAAACCTTCCACTGACCGTGTGTCCTTTCCATCACACACACACACACACACGCACACACACACACACACACACACACGCACACATGCACACGCACACACTCCCAGGGTTCAGGAGCTCAGTGGATTTTGCCATTATCAGCAATACCCACAAATTTCCCATCAAACCAAGTAGACTCTCTCTCCAATGAGGGATAATTCTCACTTTTTACATTATAATTGAGGCACCTTGAAAGGATACTGGAGAAAGGCAAAAGACCGTGGTAATTAGGAGTCACTAATATCTGGCTATTTGATTTAAAAGCGGATCTTTGTTTATGCTCCACGGTCTTCTTGCTCAATTATTACCATCTTTATGACCATTTTCCCGTAATGAATCCTCCAAAATCCCTCACCAATTTCTCTTCACCAATTCCATTTCAAACCTGCTCTAATCTTGGCAGGTGATTTCCACTACTCCTAGAAAAGATCAGGATTATCAGGCAGTAAGTCTCCTATTTTCCTTTAATCTCTTATTCTCAAAAATAACCATCTTTTTATCCCGGAGGTAGAATTGCCCTTTTCCTCTCAATCTCCCACTGAGCAGCAGTCATAATTCTGCTGTTGAATGAGGTGTCTTTGATCCTTGAGATCTAAATAACATGGGCTCAAATTCCATATTGACACTCTGCTAAAGTCTAAAGTCCTTCAAAAAGTTTCTAGAAATTTAGAAAGGTCTTGAGTTCCCAAGGCTGCCTCAGTATCTGACCTCTTGCTGTATGTATCGTTCCTATTATGTACTATAGGGAACCAGAAGTGACATCCAAACTTCAAAACAAAACAAAACAAAACAAAAAAAGGAAAGAAAAGGAAAAACAAAGTTGCTGAGCATTGTAAGGCTGAGCAAAACGGCCGAATGACATCACTGTGGCCAATGAGAATGAAGCCATATTCTGCTGACAGCATCGGGGAACGATTTTGCTTTCCTGCTAAAAAGGGTAGGTGTTTCCTATCTCAGAACCTTGACTTGGCTTGAATGTGCTATGTCCGGAGCCACCGTAGCTGTCTTGTGACCAGAAGGAAACAAATAAATTCCGACATTTTAGCGCTACTGAACTAACACCAAAAGTTTTACTCTTATGGTTTTGTGCACGCACGCGCACGTGCACATACACACACTCTCTCTCTCTTCTTTTAAGCCACCACTAAGTTTTCTCTTATTCGATACTGCAAGCACTTAAAGAGGACGCAAAATTTTAGAATCACAGTTACCATAACTCTAAACCTATGAATTTCAGACTCCAAAGATGTGTGATCTAAGCCTTCGTTACAAGAGTCATCCGGTCATTAGGGCACCTGAGCCAGCAAGTCCCATCAGGGCTTTGAGATGCAAGGAAAATTATAAAGATGGTGGTGCGGGTCGAAAACTCCTTCCTCAGACTCACACCTTGTGCGATATCATGTCCTCAAACCACCGACTCCTTGAATTTCAAGACCTGCCTATTCTCCACATCTGCCCTGACTCTTAGGAAACCCAACTATTAGTAACAGATGGAACTCGCTGCTCACCCACCTGAGCCGTGCAACAGCCCTGAATTCCCACCGTTGACCTTCACTCTTGATCCAGCACGACAACCATTTGAATTGCTACAGCCGACTGTATAAACTCAGTGTAACGTCTGACAGATAAACTCTGATGAATTATTTATACATACAGACCTACAATTTAAAAGGCAGTAGAAAACAACACATTTTTGTTCAGCCAGAACTGAATCTTACACATCCACTAAAAGTGATGCTGTATGAGCAGTTAGGGGTTTTCGGGGATGCTCAAAATATACATTTGTTGGCATGAGGAGTGATGATATGGTTGTTCATTTCATGCAAAATTCTTTAAGCTGCATATTTATGTGCTTTTCTAGATTTATACTGTATTTCACGATATAAGGGGTTTAAAACAGCAGAAACAATATTAGTGAAAAGCAAAGAGGTTAAAGATAAAAATCCAGGGGCGCCTGGGTGGCTTAGTCGGTTAAGCATCCGACTTTCGCTTAGGTCATGATCTCGCGGTTCGTGGGTTCGAGCCCCGCGTCGGGCTCTGTGCTGACTGCTGGCTCAGAGCCTGGAGCCTGTTTCAGTCTGTGACTCTCTCTCTCTCTGACCCTCCCCTGCTCACGCTGTCTCTCTCTCTCTCCTAGAAATAAATAAAACATTAAAAAAAAAAAAATAGTTTCAGTTATCCAAACATTTTTAATACTCCATTGGAATGAGTTATGGCAGTAATCTTTTTAGGTAAAGCAGATTTTTACTTCCTATAATAAAAGAACAAACAAGGGCACCTAGCTGGCTCAGTTGGTGGAACATGTGACTCTTGATCTCGGGGNGGCTCAGAGCCTGGAGCCTGTTTCAGTCTGTGACTCTCTCTCTCTCTGACCCTCCCCTGCTCACGCTGTCTCTCTCTCTCTCTCCTAGAAATAAATAAAAACATTTAAAAAAAAAAAAGATAAAAATCCAGGTTACACAACAATGTGCACAATGTTAAAATTTTTCTCCAAAGAGACAGAGCCAAAATGTTAAGAGGTATGTGATCTTCTATAAGGCTGAGCGTACATACAGACTGATGAAGAAGAAGAAGAACAACATTTCTATAAAATGAAAAAAATAAATACTAAGTCATATGTAAAATAATCTTCATCTGAACCACTGGGAAATAACAGCCTAGCTGGATAGTTACACACAAGAAACATTTGTTCACTGTTATTGTATTTCTCTCTTTAAGTTATGATCAACATCAGGCTTATTTTAAACAGTGACAGGACTCCATAATGACGACTTACTGTCCCAAAGTTTAGTTTAGGATTTTGCATTGATTGTTATATTTCTTCATTAAAATAACCTGTGACTCTAGTTAACAATGTGTCATGGTGATTTTTAACATGGCAGGAAGACATCATGAAGCGTGTTCTGTTGCCCTAGGCTTTTATTATTATAATAGACTACATTCGTGAAGGCATCATAATGTTATAAAGGACTTTCATAAAGAACAGATTATACTATGTAACATGATGTACTGTATCTTTGTTATGATACCTTTACTGTAGCACTGGCCAGTGTTAATATTACAAACGGAAAATACACTGTATACAGTTTCTTTTGAGAAGAAGTCACTTAATAGGTCAATATTCCACTCTGCGGCCTTATAAGTCACCAACATACCTTTTAAAGGTTAAAAAGTCAAAAACAAGTTTCTGACTTGAATCTGTCATTGATGTGACCAATAGCTTCAGGGTCATTAACCAGAAAAAAAAAAACATTTCAGAAAGGGAGAATACTTTTCTTTTCTCATTTAGAGAATAACCTTACTTCTGTATAATGAGACACAGCCTAATTTCATCCAGAATATACGATCAGGGAGTAACGTCAAGCGCTCGCAGATTAACGTAAAAATGGATTTAAAGTAGGAACACAGCACCACAACCCTCTAAGATTAGCAGCGATCATTACTCATAGTTTGCGAACCTGGCAAGGGCAAATGCCAATCAAACAAATAACTTGTATTTAGATAACCCAGGTTCAGAGGCAAGTTTCTGAAAAAGAAATTATTATTTCAATGCCAAGTCACGCTTACAGCTTTGAACAAGTAGCAAAACACGGGCATGTTTCTCAAATGGATTTCACAGCATCAGTGCAAAAGCCGGAGGGGATGGCTTAGTTGTTTAAGCCTCAGATTTGAAATACCGAGACTCCCCGCAACTACAGCGTTAAATCCTCTGTGGAACCACAGCTTCAAATGCTATCAGGAGAGACTCAACTCTTCATCCCTCTGAGGCTGATAAATTGAAAGCCATGAAGTTTAGACGAAATGGAGGGGAGCCTGCAGCCTGCTGCACCACCCCCCTTCCTCACCCCACACAGGAGAACTCTATTTGTAATATCACTTAAGGATCCATTTGAGGCTATCTCCCTGGGAGGACTTGGGGATGGTGTTTTAAGACATTCAGAAATCTGACAACCCTGCAGTGGACCATGTTTATCAACATGTAAACTAAAGTTTAGGCAGCTCAAAGGAGATGGACAACTTTATTTTTAATTCCCACTTATTTAAGACAGTTGAGGAAATTCTAAGCACTTACTTTAAAATGCATTATAGGTACCTGGCCTACTCTTTATAATTCCTGTAGAAATTTCTGAACCTCAAATTGATTTCTTTTTGCTGCTTTGTACATTTCTGGACTGCCCCCTCCCTGACATCATTTGATGGATGCTGGGTAAACGCCAGTGAAACAAAAGGGTTTTATTCAATCTGCATATTACTCTGCCATTCTCTCATTCTCTACCTCACTCGCAAAACTCTGTAAGGTAAAGAAGAACACGCTTATGTTCTCCGTGTTTCGGATAAAGAAACAAGTGTGCATCAGGAAGATTAGATGGGTAAACCACGACCCAGAGGTTATTGTCCTACGTTTTAAAATCCACAGCTTGAGAATCTCCCTGAGATTCTATTCTATCCTATCGAGAGTTTTAAGTAGGTTCTATTCAGGAACATAAACATCCTACCAAAGGAAATTATGTAATACAGCCTACTATTAATAAAAATAATCTATAACTGATTTTTATCAGTAATGCTACAAATCTCTGCTGTTAAGCATAATGAATGATTTAAGAGAATGAAAAATCGGAGAGGATGCTGGGAAAGTCCTGAACCATTTTTTCCCCCAAGGTCCACTACCTGCTTGATCAGCAGATGTCTCTTTTCATTGAAATTTACCCCAAAGTAAAGCATAAGTATCTAGTTATACAAAGACTGACGAGTAACATGAGGGGCCTCCTAAGACTAAAATTCAAAGTATCCTCCAAATGTTAAAGAAAAATTAATCCAGAAGGAGCGCAAATACCCGGATTATGTTACCATCTTTAAGACAGAGCTGCAGACAGGACTTTAAGTTTAGGTTCACTGGATGGTGGACCCAGTGGGTATTTTAATAGATACTAAAACGTCACCAAATAAGTCTGATTCCTTTGAGGTGGCCATTTTATTTTAAATATAAACATCCTTGGGGAAACTGACGTATTGAAAGCTTTTCTCAGACATTCCCACTAAAGTATAATTTAGCGGTGTTGCATTTCTCTGATGGGAATTCTGATTCCAAGTGGCGAGAGAGGAATATTGGAAAAAAGGGTGGACCCAGCGGAGGTAATAAAGTTCAAGCCCTTTCAGCTAGAAGAAACATAAATGCCTTAAGAAAAAAGGAGGGGCGACCAGGAGCAGTGGACACTGTGACCAAATTCGCATGTATTATATAACACAATTTTTGTCTGAAATCATGTTCTGGCTCCTGGTGTGTGAAAAGCACGAAGGTTCAGTTCAGGTGCTAATGAGAATTAATTCAATGCATGATATGTTTTCCTTGCTTCTTATCGTCTTTCGTCCCCTCTTTTAAATTTCACATGGCACTAGTTTATGCTGATTATACCAGCACAGATGACCTGTTCCTCCTCTGAAATCCCATGGGAGAAGGGAGCCTGGGTGGCTTAGTTGGTTACGTGACTGATTTCAGCTCAGATCATGATCTCATGGTTCGTGAGTTCGAGCCCTGCGTTGGGCTCCGTGCTGACAGCTCAGAGCCTGGAACCTGCTTCAGATACTGCATCTCCCTCTCTCTCTCTCTGCCCCTCCCCCTCTCACACTCTGCCTCTCTCTCTCTCAAAAATAAACATTAAAAAATTAAAACAAAAAACCCCCAAAATCCCATAGGAGAAATTTACAATTCTCTTCAAGTGCACCTACTTTCAATAACAGCACTTCCCCACCTTTTGCTAATTCTTCCAGGCTTTTTCGTGGTGTTTAAATTGTGTCTTTTATTTTACAGCAATGAAGCCTTGAAGATTTGGAAACCCCACAACTCCCACTAAGTTATATTTTTAAAAGCCTGGATACATTTGTAAAAACGGGTGTCAGAAGTAATTGATCACGTGGCTTCCTGTCGCAACAGAATCAGGCATTCCAGACCCCAAAGGGATCACTGGTTCATGCTGGCCCCTGCGGCCGGACAACCACATTACCGAACGGAGCCATCTCTACCAGGCATGTTGCTAAAAACAAGGCAACGGTCTAAAATTGGAGTTGCTTATGCTGAGGCCTATGTCCCCCAAACGAGACTTAATTACAGTGTTGAGTCTCCCAGAAACGGAACCTGAAGCCAGTCTATCAGGAATCTCCTGATGAGCACTGGTCAGGTAAGCTTCCTGATGGAATCCTACCAACCCCCAGGGAGAAAGCAACGTTGGAGTAATTAACCCACTTTTTGGATTAGGAAACCTCCTTGTTCCCATCCCGCTCTCCCTAGTGGTGTCTTTCATTTTACAGCTTTGTGGAGCTCCTTTCTGTCTGCCTGATCGATGCTGCCCAATTTGAATCCATTTTCCTTAGGTGTACTTTTTTTTTAATGTTTTATTTATTTCTAGGAGAGAGAGAGAGAGAGACAGCGTGAGCAGGGGAGGGTCAGAGAGAGAGGGAGTCACAGACTCTGAAACAGGCTCCAGGCTCCGAGCTGGCTGTCAGCACAGAGCCCGACGCGGGGCCCGAACCCACGAACCGCAAGATCATGACCTAAGCGAAAGTCGGACGCTTAACCGACTAAGCCACCCAGGCGCCCCTCCTTAGATGTACTCAACCTTGTCAGCATGCCTCAGTTTCTCTCCTAACAGGTCTGGAGCCAGAGAGAGAACCGGGGGAGCAAAAAGCAACCAGGTGAAGGTACCTGTGAGCCCCGGGAGCTCGCTGCCTTCCTGCTGCCTCTGGGGGTGCACGGCGGGTGCCCGGACCAGCAGCGTCTGCATCAGGAGCTTTCAGAGGCCATCTGCCGGTTTCATCCCCGCTCAGGCCTGACCTGCAGGCTGCACCGGCTCTGGCTTAGAACCCAGGCTGGGCGCTCCTTACGCACCGGACCGGGTCCCACTCGGACACTGAGCTGGGTCCTAAACTGGCCGGAGTGGACTGGGTCTGGCAGAAGCTGGGCCAGGTCCAGGGTGAGGCGTTGGGGGAATAAAATTTCAAGTCTCAGCAAGCGGGTTAAACTTACCAGAAATAATCTTGAATTACAGTGGCCACAACGGAGAACTTTAACTCACTTTAGATGAACTTATCCATTTAGGAGGTGCCCTAGAATACAAGGGGTCTTGGTGAAGCACTATCGTAAGGGGGGGGGGATTATTCTTCCTCCTCTACAGTTTTGGGGGACCTGGGACAGCCCGCTCCCTCTGCAGCCTACAGACAGGATCCTGGGGAAACTGGCAGAGGCTGGCAGGTGGCTAGAATGCTTACCAGAGTCAGATCTCCCCGATCTCCATCTGTGGTGTCTGGTTGAAGGTAAAAGCCCACTTTGCCCCTTCCTTTCCCAATTCAGATTGGCAGGCAAAAAAACATTTAAAGAATTAGATCTTTGAATGGTGACACGTGAACTTGCTTTTAGAGAGCCTCTGGCTGTCAATCCTTTCTCTCCCGGGGACAGCTGTTGCCTTCTCAGTGTCATTGTGTGTCTGGAGAACTTGGCTTGGCACCTGTCAGGATCGGGCTTCCAGAAATACGGTCGTGCAGAAGTGTGCGTTGCACTCCATTTGTGCCTGTGCCTACTGATTGCTGCTGTCTGCTCTCAGGAAAGTTGTCTTTCTTTTGGTTATCTCTGAGAGCGGCTCTGATCTTGGGAGGGTAGGAACCTTTGCACCATCTCCGAGGATGCCCTTCTACGCAAGGGGTTGTTCAATATGCTCAGGGAGCATTTACTATTTGTCGCACCTGAAGTCTGGTAAGATATTCAAAAGGATTCTTTTTAACGTCAGAAGGTGGCCAAATTGGAAATTGATAGAGCTTGATAAAAACTTTTTCAGGTGGGGCGCCTGGGTGGCTTCGTAGGCTAAGCCTCTTGGTCTCGGCTGAGGTCACCATCTCACGTGTTGGGGGGGTTGCACCCTGCTTCCGGCTCTGTGCTGATGGTACAGAATCAGCTGATGGTACAGAATGCTTGGGATTCTCTCTCTCTCTCAGCCCTTCCCCGGCTCAGGCTTGCATGTGCACCTAAGTTCTCTCTCTCTCTCTCGAAATAAATAAACTTTAAAAAAAGAAGTTTTTAAGGCCTTGTCCCCTCAGCTAAAATGAAGCTATGTACCCAAAGGGAAAGAAGAACCATCCTGAAGTCTTTGTAGAAGGATTTACTAAAGATCGCAGACACGCAGCTCCGAAGCTGGAACACAGGAATGTTTTGATTTCCATCTCAGCCGAAAAGACTCTCCCTGATATAAACATGCAGACTGGCCGTGACGGATTTGAACGGGCCAGTCCACCAGGTGACCCCACTCAGGATGCACCCCCAGCCTCTGAGGAATTCAGTACAGCGGCACCTGCCTCACAAATCGAGTCTGACACGAAATGCAGCTCTAGAAACAACTCAGAGGCCACCTGTGCCTTTTCTCAACCCCCCAGACTCCCCTACTCGCTCAAAAGCTGTAAGTAAAAGTTTACGAAGGAACTTTCCAACAATGCATTTCATAGGATGTCTACTTAAACATCGTTTCCAAACTCTGTAGCATTTTCAGTTTCCCTTTTAACCCTGTGAGTCTGCCTTCCGTGTTCTTCCAACACGTAATCAGCACCTAAGGGCGTCGGGCAGCAGGTGGAGGCCCTGGGAAGGGAGCCCTTCTCGCCCAGGCGCCGGGAGGGGATGGTCACGAGGGCACGTCCTGCGGAGAGGTGCGGTCTCAGCAAGCGTGCTTCACCCCGACCGCATAACCTCCGCACGCCTCTGAGGCCAGGGATCCCGCCGTACATTTTGCATCCGGAAAAGTGTCGACTTTAGCTTCTAATTTAAAAAATAAACTTAAAGCAAACGAAAATGTCCCCAGGGCCATGCAACCCTGGGCTGCGTCATTTCATACTGATTTTTCAATACAGGGCTCCGTCGGCCTTTACCATCGGGGGAAGCAATAATTCGGTTAATTCTGGCAGAGAAAACAAATCTCCGTAGCAACCGCAGAGGCCCCCCGCCCGGAGCCAGAAACCCGGCCGCAGGCCGCGCGGCTCCCGCGGCTTCGGCGGTCCCGCGGCGGCCGGGTCTCGCGAGACTAGAGGGAGCGGCCGAGGCGCGCGGCGGGAGGCGGGGCATCGCGAGCGCGGCGAGCGCGGCCCCGCGGGCAGGGCGGCCGTCCGAGCGCGTGTCCGCGGGGCGCGCGGCCATGGCGCGGAAGTGCGGCCTGGTGCTGCTCGTGGCGCGGCTGCTGCTCGGCGCGGGCGTCGCGCGCAGCTCCAGCCCTCTGCCCCTGGTGCTCAACACCTGGCCTTTCAGGAACGCGACCCAGGCAGGTGCGCGGCGGCGGGGGCGGCCGGGGGCGGGCGCGGGGCCGCGGCCTGACCCCGCACGGCGCCCTCCCTGCCGCTGCTGCCTTTTAGAGGCGCGCTTGAACCCGCCTGTGCCCGCCCGGCCCGCACGCCCCCCGCCCGGCCGCTGCCCCCCGCGCAGTGCTTGGGGCCCTTGTGCAGGGACTCGTCGGGGCGCCTGCGCGTGCTTGCACACATCCATTCTGCCGTCCCGGGGGGCGAGGGGGGCGGTGGAGGGAGAGGTGAGGGGGGGAGGTGGAGGGAGGGGGCACGTGGAGGGAGGGGTGAGGGGGCGGTGGAGGGAGGGGTGAGGGGGCGGTGGAGGGAGGGGTGAGGGGGCGGTGGAGGGAGGGGGAGGGGGCGGTGGAGGGAGGGGCGAGGGGCCAGGTGGAGGGAGGGGGGAGGGGGGCGGTGGAGGGTGGGGCCAGGGGCCAGGGGGAAGGAGGGGGCGAGGGGGGCCGTGGAGGGAGGGGCGGCGAGGGGGGCGGTGGAGGGGGGGCTGGCTGCCTCTGGTCCGCCGCCCCACCTCTCCTTCCTGGCCCCTCCGGTCTCCCCAGTACCCTGAGCTCAACGGCCGCTTTGCAAACGGCCGTTGGTTTCCCATACACACCGTTTGTACGCTTACGTTTGCTGTTCCTGCTGACGTTGTGGGTTCGGCGCCCGCAGTACAGGGTTTCAGTGTGGCTGGCCACCGCACTTCCCGTGCCTGAGCCCTGCCTCTTGAGATTTTAAGTCCTGGAAACGTGACATTTTTGTTTCCTTGAAAGCTTTCTAAGCGATTTTGATTCGCGGCTAAGTGTGCGAACCACTCAACTCACCTCTTTCAAGAAGCCTTCCTTGCTTTACTGCCCTTATGAACGCCCGGTCTGAGCGAGCTGCCTATCTACTGTGCTTTCATTCAATCCTGTACATACCATGATCTTGTCATGTGTTTACTGGATTGTGTATATTTGCCTCATTCGTTCCCAAGACCTACTGCCCCAGGAGTAATTTCAGACTCCTTTTCCCCCATCTGAGGCTGCCGGTACAACTCACTGGGGCAGAACTGGCTCCAGAACTTGGTGGAGTGAAGGTTGGGTGGGAGAGGCAGTTGCATATTGTTCGGAAAAGATGGAAACAGGCCATGAGAAGGAAAGTCCCAGCTTGAGGCCAAAATGAGACAGAAAAGAAAGTGCGGGGTGGGCGGGGGCGCATATAGGTGTTCCCTGCAGTGAAAGGGGGATCTTCTTGACACTTGTTTCAATCCTGTAGATCCAGTACTAATACTTAAAATTACCAGTAGCACCTCCTTCCCTTCAAATAATTGTTTTGATTAGTAAAGACACTGACCTTGGAAGATCCCCCCCCCCTTGCCAATGTATGGGGTTCCACCGAACAAAGTAGTGCCAACGTGGCTTGAGAACTCTGTTCCCAGTGTGTGACCTTGAACAAGTTCCTTAACCTGTCTCGGTCTGTTTCCTCCTACTTAAAATGAGGACGCTAACTGTACGGTACTTACCTGAAAAGCTATGGTGCAGATTAAATGCATTAAGCCATGTGAAGCCCAGGTTGTCATTATTTGCTCTTCTGCAGTGGGTATTGAGAGTTGCAGTGATTGATGTTACCTCAATAAAAGTCCGAGTTGTGTATATTTTTAATCATCTAATGATACAGAAGAAATTTATAAGCCTATGCTCTAATGAACTTCCAATTTAACTGCCTTTTAGTGGCTTCAATTATAAAATTGACGAAGAGAAGACATTTCTTACACAGCACAGAAATATTAGTGGGTAAAAAAAAAATCTCACTTTACATCAATAGTGTTTAAATTCTTCACAGTAAATAGTTGCATTGTATAATTTTGTCTATATCACTCTTTTTTAGAGCTTAATAAAGTAAAAATCTCTTTAAGGGTAAACATGAAACTGTACTTTTAGATGAGTGCTCAAAACATTTCTGGTTTGTTGCATTTGGCATTCACTAAAAATCAATATATAAACCAGCACTACTGGCATTTGATTAACAGCGTGGAGGACGTTAGCATCTGGAGGCTCTCCCTTGGATGCCGTTGAGCAGGGCTGTGCCGTGTGTGAGAGGCAACAGTGTGACGGTACCGTGGGCTTTGGAGGGAGTCCTGATGAGCTCGGCGAGACCACGCTGGATGCCATGATCATGGACGGGTAAGAAATCTCCACTTCACCGCATGTTGAGTTATACTGATCAGCCTTCTGCTGAGAGCAAGATGGACAAATGTGTAAGCTTCATCAGGTCAGAACCCCTAGCTTATGGTACCTGGCCTTTCCAAACACAAGTTAAGAGAAAATCATCAGAATAATAGAAATATTACATGGATGCCGTAGGCAGTCTCCTGAGAACACAGAAAATTCCACACTATGGAGATACATCTCTGATGTGGTAAATAATCACCTACCTGCCATCCATGTACCCTGTGGTTTGCATGATCTGAAGATTTAAACTATTTTTAGAAGCCACGTTTAAAAGTCAGGAGGGGGGCACCTGAGCAGCTCAGTCAGTTGAGGGTCTGACTTCCGCTCAGGTCACGATCTCCTGGTTTGTGAATTCAAGCCCCCCATCAGGCTCGTGGCTGTCAGTGCAGAGCCTGCATTGGAGCCTCTGCCCCTCTCGCGCTTGCTTAAAAGTAAATAAAATATTAAAAAAAAAAAAAAAGCCAAGAGGAACTTGGCACTGGTGGTGCTGTTGGAGTATGTGGTAGATTGCTTTGCTATTTGTTCCTTAATTTATCTGATCGTGGGAATTTGTATGAACTTCATGGATGTGGTATCATGTTTAGGTTAAGACAGTTTTTATCCTACAAAGCCATTGCTTGGAGTAAATCAATGTTGTTTTTATCAGTGAACCTGAGAAAGTACCTTAATAAGTCTTATTGTGCTTCTTTTCTCGCAGCACTACAATGAACGTAGGAGCAGTGGGAGATCTCAGACGAATTAAAAATGCTATTGGTGTGGCACGGAAAGTTCTGGAACATACAACACACACGCTTTTGGTGGGAGAGTCAGGTATATCTTACCTACACTCGAGCTTTATCTAGTCCTTTGTCTACATTCTTCACTGTGAAAATATAAAATAGTAGGTAAAAGCCAACCCAAGGTCACATTCCAGCTGTTTTAGTTAATACCTCTTTATCCTCAGGTAAGTTACTTCTAAATTCAACTTTATTCATATGTGAAATAGGATTGTAAAAAACTAGTTCATTGTCTATGGAGAGATCATTGCTGGACGGAAATATTGAGTCAACATCATTTCTCTTCCTGAACGACTTGCACAGAGCATTCTTAACATCAGAAGATGGGCACCAGCGTATTTTTGCTATGGTTGTGTCCCTTGCTTGAATGTCTTCCAAGTTATATGTCAAAACTCATACAATTTTCTATAATCAAAAATTCTTTTTTAATTTTTAAAACATTTTTTGTTTATTTTTATTTATTTTGATGAGATATAGAGAGCAATGGGGGAGGGGCAGAGAGAAAGGGAGACAGAATCCGAAGCAGACTCCAGCCTCTGAGCTGTCCGCACAGAGCCCGGCGTGGGGCTCGAACTCATGAATGTGAGATTATGACCCGAGCCCCAGTCAGACACTTAACCGACGGAGCCACCCAGGCACCCTGAAAAATACGTTTTTAATGTTGTATGAGCTAATAACTCCAGTAGGCATCCTTCAGTTTTGCTGAAAGCCAGAATTAGAAACTGCCTGACAAACACAAAGACCCACTACTCACGCATGGAATCCAGTTGGCCCTTTGGGGTCTCAACACTGACATGGTACCCTAGTTAGAAAGGTAAGATTCTTTGTCAGGGAGCGGCGTGCTTTTCCTTTTGTGATGTACAGGAAGGGGGGTGGTGAAGGGGCTGGAAAGGAGAAGTGTACGCATTCCAAGGTTCTCAGGAAGATCAGATGTAGAAAGAACACGTGGCAGTTGAAAGTGCCTTAACACCGTTCCCGTCTGAATATTCCTCTGAACGCCCTTGTGCGCCCCCGGGAAGGATACCCCGCTTAAGAGACCGCTAGCCGAGAAGGCTTCCTGTACGTGTATTTTGTTTAGAAAACAGTGCTTAACTAATTTACTTTTTCCTTCTCTTCTTAATCTCCAGCCACCAAGTTTGCCGAAAGTATGGGGTTTATCAGTGAGGATTTATCTACCAAGACTTCCCGAGCCCTTCATTCGGATTGGCTTGCTCGGAATTGCCAGCCAAATTACTGGAGGGTACGTAGGCTTCATTCTTACAGGTAAATCATTAGCAAAGACTCACTGACAGCCCATCTGCTCTCTCTTGCCTACGGTGCTGGTTATCACTCTGGTAGCACTTTAGAAACAACGACTGAAGGGGACTCTTCAGTGCATGGATGCTCACGAACGTTCGTCAGCTGCTCCGCATGCACATCCCTGGTGGAAAACTCCTGGGTCCTTGCAGTAGCTTTCACACTGACAGATGTGCTGCAGGAAGCAGGGTGTCCTCAGTCAGACCTGCTCTGCTTGTATTTCCTAGTGACAATAGGTCTAAAAAAAAGTCTAAAAAACAAATCAGACTTTGGAAATCATTCGTCTAGAGTATGTCTTACATTTTGGCTGTGTGGAAGATACCCACTCTCTTGCCCCTTATTTGACTGGACCTCTACGATTCGGTGTCTAGTGTGCCAACGCTGGGTAATTTCTCCTCACATCACTGGGACATTTAGCATAAATCAGGTTCTCTTTGCCATCCAGAACCTTTCTGTGGACCGTCGTCTCATCTGTTTCTTCCCCCAAATCCTAATTGCCTATAAGTGACTAAGGAGCCTCTGAGCTTTGCATCTGAAAGCTGCGAATGTATAAAACCCGGTCTGGGGAGGCACGGAGTGCACTAATGAGTAAGACAGGTAGTAAGTTTCTTGATGAAATACTAATCCACATACACAGCCTAAATTTATGAATTCAAATTATTTTCTTGTGTCTTTATGATTCAGTTTACAAGTACAACTTAGAATATATTCTCCTGAACCTAGCTTTGAAATAAAGTTTTTTTTTTAATTTTAAATTTAAAGTTTATTTATTTGAGAGAGAGAGAATGAGAGAGAGAATATCCCATAGCAAGCTTCGCACTATCATCACGGAGCCTGATGCGGGGCTTGATTTCATGACCATGAGATCATGACCTGAGGCTAAATCAAGAATCAGATGCTTAACTGTCTGAGCTGCCAGGCACCCCAGAAATAAAGAACGTTTTTATTTTTTTTTTTTATTTTTAAAATTTATTTCTGAGAGAGAGAGAGACAGCACGAGCAGGGGAGGGTCAGAGAGAGGGAGACAGAATCCGAAACAGGCTCCAGGCTCTGAGCTGGCTGTCAGCACAGAGAACAACGCGGGGCTCGAACCCACGAACCGCGAGGTCATGACCTGAGCCGAAGTCAGACGCCTAACCAGCTGAGCCATCCAGGTGCCCCGAAGAACTTTTTTAAAATAGATTCTCCTTTAAATCTCAGAATTCTTCAATGGCCAGGGAACAAATGCTGAAATTTAAAGGTCAGGCTGTGTACCTGATTCCTTTGAGGATTAAGATCTAATACAAAAATCTTCATTTATATCTGCCATTGTGCTGAGAACTTTAGCCACACAGAGAGAGAGATGAGGGACTGTTTCCAGATATAGATGCCTATTATTCTGTGTTATGTAATTCTGAGACAAGACTCGGTATTAAATAAAATTATATCCATCTGTTTATATAAGACTTAGCTAATCTTTGGTTTTTAATTCATAGCTTTCCATTACCAGACATCTTCTTGTTTTCCTGCTAATGTTTAGTCATCGTATGGAACTGCTTGCCAATTTCTAAAATGAACCTTTCTAAAAAATAAAACTTAATTCTTGTTTGTAGAATGTTGTACCAGATGCTTCAAAATACTGTGGACCTTACAAACCACCTAGTATCTTAAAGCAAGATGGCCCTACCTATAAAGAAACAGGAGAGAATTACGGTCATGATACAATTGGTAATTTGCCTTTTCATATAATTTTTATGGTTAAAGTTCAGCCATTTTTTACAATTTTACTTTAGAGAGAGACTGCGTGAGCTGGGGAGGGGTCAAAGGGATAAAGAGAAAGAATTTTAAGCAGGCCCCACGCTCATCTCGGAGCCCAATGCAGGTCTCAATCCCACGATCCTGGGATCATGACCTGAGCTGAAATCAAGAGTTGGAGGCTTAACCGACTGAGTCACCCAGGCGTCCCAAAGTTCGGCCATTTTTAATTGCCTTCCCATTGTTCTTAACTTCTTTATCCCGATTGACATGCCACAAGGTGATTTTAACTGGTTTACCTGCTAAGTACGACGATAAATACGCACGTGCACATGCGGGGACACACACACACACACACACACACACACACACACATACACTTTTCACTGCATCTATATACGTTTGGTAAATTACTTTATACAAGGCCCCTTACAGCTAGTGATTATCCACTTGTAGATTTTTAAATCTGTATTTGATATTTAGTTGTTGGGTTTTCTTTTAGTTTTTATTCATTTACTTAAGTAATCTCTATATCCAACATGGGGCTCGAAGTCAGGACTTTTGACTCAGGAGTTGTGTTTTCTTCTGACCAAGCCAGTCAGGTGCCTCTGTTTGATGTGTAGTTAGTTCTTTAGTACTTTTACACTGTTTGCCATATTTGAGCTATTATGTTGAAAATTTCCCTTGTCCTATATCAGTGATGTTTTTAATTACCTTTGAAAGGTGACTGAGTAATCTGAAGTAAGGGTATGGAAAGTCTAGGCTCTGAAACAGCACAAATGACACAGTTGCTGTAAGTTTCAGTATTCCCAAGCTTCCTAATTTCTTCTGCCAGAAATTAATGAGTGGGGATATTTATATTACAAACAGCTCAAATGTTTCTTTGTCTTTGAGGGAAACCTCAGAGTTGATACCTACAATGATTTTTTTTTTAACTTCTAGGCATGGTTGTCATCCATGAAATGGGGCGTACTGCTGCCGGTACTTCTACAAATGGTATAAAATTCAAAATACATGGGTTAGTGTTTCTGAAAGAACGTATCTCGCCGGTATGTGTTGAGTATAAACCAGTATGCTCAAGGCGCTAATGGGAGATGCCAAACATAAAGCACAACCCTCCCCTCACAGCTGAGATAAGTAAGTGTGAAAGAAAATAAGTTAGTACGTGCTACGTGCCACAGGAGTGGGCGTCCCAGCCACCAGGAATGGCAGCGGTGGTCTGAGGAAGCGGGGCAGTCAGCTGGGGAGGCCAGATGAGCGTGCGCGCCTCGGGAGGGGAAGGGCACTTGGAGCAGAGCACGCTCAAGTCCCTTAGGATGGGAGAGAAATATCATGTATGTCGGGTATCAGGGAGGAGGACGAGCCAGAGTTCACAGGGTCCTGGGTCAGTTTAAAGATTTCTGGATTTTATCTTAAAGGAGAAGAAGAAACACTGAAGGTTTGTTACAAGGACAATCCTTGGTCAAATTCTGGCACATCAGATAGAAGGCAGGAGTAGATTACAGATGAGGAAAGCCAATTTGAACCTGTGGAGATAATCCGGAAATCTGATGATAAAGGACAGTAGTAATTGAACAGTCACCGTGAATCTGTGCCATCTTGATATATAACCAGCCGGTATCCAATTCTTACATAATTAGGTTTGGGGAAACCTTAGCTGAAAGACTGATGAAAATCTTTGATCTTTGTGTTCTGATGAAGAACTGGCTTAAAACAATACCGAGTGCTAAGTAGAAATATTGTGGAACCTCTCATAAAATACTGTTTGCATTTCACGCTCGGTGTCCTATCCTCAATTATTGTGCTGTGTCCTTCCAAAGTCGAGTAGGAGATTCACCAATACCTGGAGCTGGCGCCTATGCGGACGATGCCGCGGGAGCCGCCGCGGCCACCGGGGATGGGGACATCCTGATGCGCTTTCTGCCAAGGTGCGGCCCCTTGCATACGTGACCCTTGGAGTCCTTAGAGAAGATGTTGTCTGTCGAGACAGAAAGTAATGGCTTGTGCCACGCAGTCTGATTTTGTGGGCACCAGAGCTGCTTAGAAATTGTGCGTCTGCACTCTCCACCTATCATTTTTGATGATGATAATTCAAATTAAGTAATCATTGTCCTCTGAAATAGAATATTTCTTGCTTTACTTCACAGATGAGAACACTTATGATGCATTTAAGTAATTTATGTAAGGCCACTGAGTAAAGGAGGGGTGATAATTGGTGATAAAAGAGGGCAAGTCAGTCACCGTGTGCAATTAATTACTGAAAGATGATCATTACGACTGGATGTTTTGCACATGCCCGGTATTTCCCCCACTGCTTGTAGCCCCATCTCCCGTTTCAATAGAACCTCTCTTTTTTATGACTTCTGGCCGTTGTTACTGAGTAGCAGTTATTCACCCAGAGCCAAAGATAATAGCCCTCATCTGACATTAAGGGACAGATTAGTTGAAAAGGTAGACACTGGGTCAAGGTTTACTTCCGTTCATGCTGGTGCTTTCACAGGAGCTTCTGACTTCCCTTTATGTATTTTGCCACACGTGACAGCTTTGATGGTTTTAGGTTTCGGGTTTCTAACTTCAGGTTAACACACGTGGACTTAGCTCCTTCTGTGATGCTTATGTTTCGCCTCTGTTTAAACCAGCTACCAAGCTGTAGAGTACATGAGAATGGGAGAAGATCCAGCCCTAGCCTGCCGGAAAGTGATTTCAAGGATTCAGAAGTATTTTCCAAACTTCTTTGGGGCTGTGATATGTGCCAATGTGACCGGAAGTTATGGTAAGTTTTATTTGGAATTCATATTGGGGCGAACTTGTAAACGTTGTTGAAAACATACACTTAAAAATACTGTAGTGTTTTTCTGCTCCAATAGAGTGGCAACAGGGACTGTGTTGGGTAGGCACTGGGTAAATGTTAACTGTTGACCTGTCAAGACGCCCAGAGTGCTTGAGTACACCTTAAACCCCCTCTTTGGTTGACCACCGGTGGTTAGGACCCCATCTTTGGCTCTTAGTTCGTATCTTTGACATTGGTCCTACGTCAGGGTTGAGCTGTAGCTCCAGTACGTGCTGAGAAGGGCTAACTCTAGTCAAATGATTTTATTAATTCGAGGTCGATAGGGACAAATGATCTTCCCTGCTTCTTTTCCATTCATTATATTAATGTCTCAGTCATTTAGACCTTCTTGGGGCTCCAAGGTACAAAATGCATTACTAATTAGTAAACTGAAGAAGTTGGCAGAATTATTTTTGCACAGCATTGGAGGCCTGTCCTTTGCTTCATTTACTTTCTGGATGAGCCTGTCACAGTTTCAAAGTGCTTCAAGATCACCCACTGCTGCCTCTCATTAGTGCATTTTCAGATGGGGAAGAGATACGGCATACTGATCAATATAACTTATTAGGTTAGACTGCTTGTTATTGTTCTTTGATCTTTTCCTTCCCACAGTTCTGTATTTGAAAAACTTGTTTGAGGAATTCCTAATTCTTTTTTAAGTACCGAGATACCAAAGTCGATAGACGTTATGGGGGGCGGGGGAGAAGGCTTCATGTTTAAAAGTAAGTTGGTTTGATTGATTCCGTCTTAAGAAATAAACCTGAGAAGGCTCAGAGTTGGATTTAACAAGATGTAAAAATGACAATGAGATCACTGTAGATGAATTTAAAATGGACTCGTTCCTTAAATTATTGGCCTTAGAAGGGTCCTGTGCAAGGTGTTTGTGGGGTGGGAGGGGAAGAAACCCCCCACTGTCATAGGAATAGGGCGTCAGTGAGGAGGACTGGATTAGTGGCAAAGAGCCCGTCTCCCTTCCTGTGGGAACAGAAAAGTAGAGAAGAAAGGGACCGAGGGAAGGAAGAATTAGGGATGGCTGACGGTCACGTCCCAGTGGCTAGGGAAAGAAGGTCCGTAGCCCTTGCCTACGAAAGTATTTTTGCCAAGAACAGGATCTACAAACAGAGTATAGTAATAGCAATGACAGCATGCGTGCATAGAGCCAGAACTCCGCCTGGATACCGAGGTTCAAAGAGACGGCTTTCCCACCGCCCTTCCTTCCTCCCCTGGGGCGCCCCCCGGCTGGTCAGTACACTCGTGTGCTCTGGGTGGCTCTGCTCACCTCGGGTTCACGACAGCCGACGGCGAGGCCAGGAAGCTACAGTGGGGACTGGCTGCAATGTGTGCATTCTCTACTCACCCACGTAACTTCCTCTTTTCTTGGCCCCAGGTGCCGCTTGCGGTAAACTTCCAACATTTACTCAGTTCCGTTTCATGGTTTATAATTCCCTAAAAAATCAGCCAAGTGAAGAAACAGTAGACTGCATCTAATCCATCTTGTCTGTCAGCGTCTATATTTAAAGAAGAAAGAAACAGAGGCTGCGGAGGTTACTCACCATCCTCTATCAGGTGCCTCATGTAGTCTACCTTCTTTGTGTGAAATAAGCAAATAAGCACAAGAATAAATGTGTGCTGAATTAGCACTTGCGCTTTCTATATCAGAAATGTTTTTTTATAATGTCCTTTTATCTCAGCTTTGTATAACCCTTTAACATGAATTTGTATGTGTGTATTTCCTGTATGTTTAAATTTTAAGTGATCTTTGGATTTCTGCTGAATGTTTCAAGACATTGCAACTCCGGGGATTAATTTCCTGAGTGATATATTAAGGCCAAAAGGAATAATGTGTATTTGGATACTTATAATAATTAGAGTATCCAAGTTTTTAGAGCCAGTGAGTCTAAACGTAACAGTGAGTCATAGCCTCATTAGTCCTGGGGGCGCCTGGGTGGCTCAGTCGGTTAAGCGTCCGACTTCGGCTCGGGTCAAGATCTCACAGTTGGTGAGTTCGAGCCCCTTGTCAGGCTCTGTGCTGACTGACAGCTCAGAACCCAGAGCCTGATTCGGATTCTGTGTCTCCTTCTCTCTCTTAATCCTCCCCTACTCGCACTCTCTCTCTCTCTCTCTCAAAACTAAATAATAAACATTAAAAAAAAAACAACAGCATGATTAGTCCTGATTCATTTTCATCACCATAGAGTGATGGGCCTCTTATCACTGATTCTCAGTTTTACATGATGCTCCCTACTGACTTGAGGGAGAAAGAATGCTGTTAATAAGAAAGATGCTGTTTGTTTTGCACGTATTCAAAAATATGGGCAATCTTCTGAGGAGCAGTTGTGTTCATTTTCTTTGTTTTGTTTTTTTTTTTTTTTTTTGCCCCCCTCTGATGGATTTCTCAGTGTGTGAAGTTTCTTCATCATAAAAATCTCCAATTTTATAGCCACTGACACCTAGTATGATAAATTTTTTCAAAAAATGTTTTTGGACACTTGATGGATACTCTGGTGTGACTCATCTCATGTGCAGAGGTTGGTGACAACACTTAGAAATGGGTAGCGGGGGCACTTGGGTGGCTCAGTCGGTTGAGCATCTGACTTCGGCTCAGGTCATGATCTCACGGTTTGGGGGTTTGAGCCCCGCGTCAGGCTCTGTGCTGACAGCTTGAAGCCTGGAGCCTGTTTCAGATTCTGTGTCTCCCTCTCTCTCTGCCCCTCCCCAACTCAAACTCTCACTCTCTGTCTTTCCTACCCCCTCAAAAATAAACATTAAAATTTTTTTTAAAAAAAAAAAGGAAGAGAAAAAAATTTAAAAAAAAAAGGAAACGAAATAGGCAGTAAAGTGGCGTCTAGCTTGGTACCGTTTTCCTCAGCGCACAGTCAGCTCTCTGGCCAGGCGTAGGCCTGTCTTCCTAGCATCATCTTTTCCTTCAGAATCCTTCTCTTTTACATCAGGAGTCACTCCTAAACCTGTGGGTACAATACCCTCCTCAAAGCCTTGTATATCTGCCCTGATTGTTTTCTACGCTTATCGTAATATTCAACATTCGTTATAATTTCGGCCTAGACGCCTGAGGTTTTCCAGATGCTTTCAGGTCACTTGTTCTGGGACCTTGTTGTGTGGAATTGCCTGGAGGACCTCCTCACAGACGCCCTTAGCTCCAGCTCTGAGACCCTGACTAGGGCCGTCCTGAACCCGTCTGCCATGAGGACCTCTGTGTGACCCGAAGACTTGTGGAGTGCAGCCCCCCTGCCCCAACACACACACTCACACACACACTAACACACACACACACACACACACACACACACACACACACACACACTCACACTCACACTCTTTATTTTTGTAGAACCACACCCTAAAGTACTTCCTTGGGGCAGAACATCTTTGATCTGCTCTGGAGGTGGGACCACGATGCTCAGGCATTTCCTCCCCGTGACCCCCAGCCTGTAGGGCTTTACAAAGCAGGCTTTACAGGAGGCGGGGTTATGGACCTCTACTCCTCTTGCAGCTTCCCAGGACACGCTTCTGTCCCTAAGTCCCCTCGATAAGCCATCTCCTGTTAAGCTGGACTTGCCAGCCTTTTTCCTCGGTCGCAGGGCTGCTTCCGCCTTTGGAGGTCATTTTGCAAATACCGCCTTTTCACGGAACGCTAGCCCACCAACCCGGAGTCTTCACAAATGAAACTCTGCAATCTGGAATTAGCAGCTACGACGGGGGCTGGGACACTAACAGAGAAATAACCCTACAGCTTTATACTCCCAGAGCAGAAGAGAAAATCTTAACTTTTGACTGTTCTCATGACGTATGCCGATTTGCTAAAATCTGCCACCAGGCCTTGGAACAGGGAAAGAACACTGGATTCACACTTGCAGAATGTTTATGTTAAGGTAGGATCCCTGTTTTGCGTGGTGGCTATCTGTTCATATTTGAGGTAGCCAGGTACTGGCAGAAAAATTAGAAGTCTTTATGGCCTGTCATTCCCCGGCAAATTAGGAGTTTAGCTGATAAAAACAACCCACTTATGGTTTTTAAAAAAATTTTTTTTATAGTTTATTTATTTTTGAGACAGAGATAGAGCACAAGCAGGGGAGGGGCAGAAAGAGAGGGAGACATAGAATCCGAAGCAGGCAACAGGCTCTGAGCTGTCAGCACAGAGCCCGACGCGGGGCTCGAACTCCCGAACTGCGAGATCATGACCTGAGCCGAAGTCAGATGCTTAACCGACTGAGCCACCCAGGTGGCCCCCCTCCACTTATGTTTTTAAAAAGTATTTTTTCAGGGCACCTGGGTGGCTTAGTCGGTTAAGCGGCCGACTTGGGCTCAGATCTTGATCTCATGGTTTGCGAGTCCAAGCCCCATGTCAGGCTCTGCGCAGAGCCCGGGTCAGATCCTCTGCCTCCCTCTCTCTCTGCACCTCTGGCCACTCTCTCTCTCTCTCTCCGTCTCAAAAATAAACATTAAAAAAAAAGTATTTTATTTCACTCCCATTCTTCCTGATGGAGATAATTTCCCTGTATATCTAATGTAGGAAGACAGAAATGGAATTAGCTCCGGAAACCCTATTTTTAAGTTCTAGATTTGAATACCGTATTATTTCAGTGCTGCAGATGCATTGTCTCTTCTTTTGAAAAGCTACAAGTGCTTGTTGTCCCTGGTGACGAGGTGCAGAGAGGGAGCTCACCTCTCTGGTGAGTGCGGTTTGGTTCCAACGATGACATTCTGGAAAAGGCACAGGGGTGGGGCGGTAGGGAGGTGAGTGGTGGCCAGGGCTCAGGGAGGAGGGCGGGATGCATCCGCGGATCGCGGGGGATTTCAGGGCAGTGAGACTACTCCACGTGATACAGATGGACACGTCACTCACATGTGTCCAACACTGCAGAACATACACCACCAAGCGGGACCCTCAGGGAAACTACTGGACTTTGGGTGACAGACCTGTGTCCACGTAGGTTGGTGAGGTGTAGCAAATGTCCGTCCTGCTGCAAATGCTGATGGTAGTATCAGAGGGAAAGGTCAGGACTTTAGGTCCCTGGGTGGGGAAACACACCTATTTGGGAACCGTGCTGGGAGTGTCTGACCACAGCAAACCCCCTCAGGCATAGGGTTCCTCTTAGGAATGTAACAGACCCCGGGGCGCCTGGGTGGCTCAGTCGGTTAAGCCTCCAGCTTCAGCTCAGGTCATGATCTCGTGGTTCGTGGGTTCGAGCCCCACATCAGGCTCTGTGCTGACAGCTCAGAGCCCAGAGCCTGCTTTGGATTCTGTGTCTCCCTCCCTCTCTCTGACCCTCCCCTGCTCATGCTGTCTCTCTCTCTCTCTCTCAGAAATAAATAAAACATTAAAAAAAGAGAAAAAAGAATGTAACAGACGCCACCCATTCCCCCACAGGTTCCCCTCAGGAATTTGACAAAACACCTGACTAAAAAAAAAAAAAGGAGTAGACCATAAAACATAACCCACCAAACTTATAACCCCAAGGAAGGGTATGGCCACAGACCAGCCCTCATACAATGGAATCAAGCCATTCAGGAATGGGCAACCCGGCACCTGGAGCTATCCAGCTCGTAAGGGTGGGACCCGAGAAGGAAAGAGAAGGAAGGGAAGGGGGCGCTGACCTTACAGACCGAGGACCCTTGCCTGCAGTTGCAGGCATTCACCTTCAAAGCCCCCTCCCTGTAAAGAGAGCTTTCCTGCGAGTCTTACTTTCTGATCTTAGACCCTCATAAACTTTTCTCAGCTGCTCATTCTGTGTCCACCTCTTCATTCTTTAAAGCGGTGAGATGACGAACCCCGGGTGTTGGGGTAAAACATCCTGCAACAGTCGGGAAGCTGGGCCTGTGTGGGGACAGCTATAGTTTCTGCTCAGTTTGGCTATGAACCTAAAACTGCTCTAAAAGGAAAAAAAGCATACATTACTTTTTATAACAAGGAAGAAGGCCCAAGTATTGAAGGTCGTGCATGTGGCTATATGCTGGAGTATTATAATAGCCTGCATCGGGGCATGGGCTGGCTCAGTCGGTCAAGCGTCCAACTTCGGCTCAGGTCATGATCTCGCAGTTCATGGGTTCGAGCCCCCACACTGGGCTCTGTGCTAACAGCTCAGAGCCTGGAGCCTGCTTCGGATTCTGTGTCTCCCTCTCTCTCTGCCCCTCCCCTGCTTACGTTCTGTCTCTGTCTCTCAAAAATAAATATAAGGTTAGAAAAAAATTTAAGAATAAGTAAATAAATGCCACACTGATTCAGCATTTAACAATACTAAATACTTTTATGTGTGGCGTCGTTTTATTCTACCAAAAGCCACTAAGGAAGATAATCCTAGTGTTCTGAGTTTTGGTATTTTACACGCGGTAGCCTCTCAGGCAGGCAAGGTGCTGCCTTCTGTGCCAGACTATCTTTGCAAGAAGGTTTCTAAAGCAAAAGCCTCAATTGAGATA
Source organism: Hyaena hyaena (assembly GCF_003009895.1). Taxonomy (NCBI): domain Eukaryota; kingdom Metazoa; phylum Chordata; class Mammalia; order Carnivora; family Hyaenidae; genus Hyaena; species Hyaena hyaena. The sequence goes on along the minus strand of NW_024081472.1, from coordinate 722,926 downwards.
GTGTCCCTTTCCCTGACAAGGGGCAATGTGCTTGCTGTGCAGCTTAAGAAAAAGAACTGCTTTTTTTGTGTTTTTTTTTTTTTTTAAAGACAAATGTCAGGCAGATTTGCTTGCAACCTCATTATAAAAATGTGTGTGTCCTGAGCTTGAGCTTCCTCGGCTATGATGCAGCCTCGCTGTGGGCCGTACCCACCCGAGCCCACGCTCTGTGCCCCCACACGCCCAGAACAGCAGGGACCAGAACAGGAAGATCATGCTGTTTGCTGTGTAAGCAAGGAAGTCCACTGTCTCTGACCCAGTATCTCCCAGCTTCTGCCAGCTTCCATGAAATGAGCGGGCTAACTTCTTATCTGGCAAGGAGGATGAAATCCCCAACTCTTCACAATTCTTGGCACTGTCAACAGCCATTAGTGAGAAAGCCCTCTTTTGTAATTATTCCCTGTCTGTTGTCTATATGAGGTAAACCACGGTCGACGTCCAGGCAAGTTGGAGGTAAGACCAAGCAAGGACTGTAGTTTCACAAGTGCAGATTCTTCAGAGTCTGTTTTACAAAGGACAAAGGCAACCCTCTGGAGCTGTTCACACGATAAATGTTGAATTGGTTGTGATAAAATTTCAAAAAGATTCCTTATTCTATTCAGGAATCCCATCTGAAACCCTAGATAGATATTATCATTTCTTTAAATAAAATCGTCAAAGGGACAGTAACTAATATGATTCAAATTATAACAAGGTGTACAACTAAATACATACCAAATAATGGATAAATAAATGATACTTAAAGTGTCCTTCTCTGTTCAGATTGTTAGAGGTTTTCACGTATTCTTCTGGGATACTGACCGAAAGGCACTAGAAATATGCATGTATGCTAGATACACATAAACAAAAAGACACGTCTATTTCCAACACCAGCACTCACTCGAGTGACTCCTTTTGGTTTCAGAAGGCAAATAATAGGCATAATGTGTTTTTAATTGAGATATTATACAGACTATAATATACTTTTAAAGCCCATCATTTTTCATTGTTGAACTTCTTTTTAAAGTGTCATTACATCTGATGCTTGGTGATTGAATTTGGAGCTAAGGACATAATTGAAGTCATTTAGTATCTTAATAGTTTCATCAAATTCATTTGAATAAAAACTGATGACATATAAATATATATCTTAATTGGATGCTAATTATGAAGATAAATTAAGGCCTCCTTATGTCACTTTACTGGTCAATTTTTAAAAAGATTCCTAGGCCTTTGAAAAAGCTTCTAAAAAGGCATATTTAAAAATTTTGCTTGTTTTCTTGAATATTATGCTGTGTAGGATTACTCAGCGCAATTCCAACCCGTCATAGGGAGTTGAAATCAGATAATGAGGTCTATAAAAAATAGGAATTGTTTGTGGTTCATTGTGTCATATGATATTTTCTTACCCAACCCAGGCTCGGCAATGGAGCGCCCTATTTTAGTATTTGGAGAGAGCAAACCAATTTGAAGAGTAAAATAATTACCACATTCATAAAAGTATGTAATGGAAGTTAAAGCTGCCATGTTCAACTTATTTGCTTCTGAGTTAAAGGGACAGGGAGTTATTTATAGTTCTAATGCATGGACAGTGCACTAAACAAAACAAAACAAAAAAACCCCGCGTCAACTGATTTAAACTTGTGACCTTTCTATGCTGTGCATTAGATGTGGCTGCTCACTTATTTTCTTGAATTAAAATGTGGTTCCTATAATACGGATGGTGACATAATATTTATGAGAAAATCGGATCTTAGCATGGATGTAGAAAAACAAAGTCCCTTCCAGCAATCTATCTCTGTTTCTTTCTAACTTATGCAAAACCCTTAACCACCATTGATATCAAAATACTTCTTTCTGTCCCAAAATAAAACCAAGATCCTTTGTCTTCCTTTCTTGCTCTGCTCATTGTAATTAAGGCCAAATGAAAATTAAACCAAAGATGAGTTCAGAATAAAAGCAAATATCAGACAATCGAAGCTCACTCAGTTCAGTCCTAATGAGGCTAAAGCAGTGTCGTAGTACATCCCACTGGCACCAGTGTAGCCCACTGCTCAGTGATAGATACCTTGCCATCAGCCGTGGTGGGAGTACGCATATGACCCGTGTTGGCAAACATTACTAATTAGGACTTGTCTTTCCCTCAGAAGAAACAGTTTACTAGCACACCATTGTGCAGAAGCGTTGTGAGATACTGTAGCATGTGCATTACACACACAGACACACACACAGACACACACACACACACAATCTTAGAGGAACTCTGGAACTTGATGGTTTGGGTTCACACCCTGCTTCTCTCACTTACTAGCTGCAAACCATTGCAAATTTACTTATCGTCTTAGTGCCTGTAAAATGGGAATGATGACAATACTAGTAACTACCTCATAAGACTGTTTTGTGGGGGGCTCATCTAAAGTATTTAGTGCCACACACACAAGGTGCTCAGTAAATGTTGGCTGAGATTATCATTGCTCTCCAGACCAGAGCAAGAAATTGGACTCTGAATAATAACTTTGAGCAACTGTATCTGATATGGGTCCTGTATTCCCGCTAGCCACCATTTGTATCATGTTGGGCTCCTCACCCCCCGATTCCCTTCCCTCCATGCTGCTGCTAGACACTGTGCTAACACACCGCCGCTGTGTCAGGCCTGGGCCTGGGATGGCCAGGACGGCCCTCACGCACACCTACAAACTCTCCCTCCTCGCCCCCACCGCATCCCCCCTGCAAACAAAGAAACCCAGGGCAGGAAGCGCCTCACTGAAACGTGTTCCTGAGCCCACTTACTTACCTGTGAAATTTCACTTCTTTGTGATTGATTGATTTCTCCACTGCTGCCTGTTATTCAAAGACTGGCTTCCCATACCCTCTTCACGTGTAAGACCTTTTTGGGAGCTTACAAGTCAAGATGCTCGACTAAACACATGTGCTTATTTCCTCTCCCTCTACTGCTTCAAAATGACTTAAAAAAAGAAGAGGAAGAAAAAGAAGGCCACCCTATCAAAGGAAATGCAAGCAGACAAGTGGAAGAGTTTTCGAAAATTTGGAAGACGGAAGAGAGATGTTAAAAATGTAGAGTGAAGGCTATACGCAGATCTGGTGTAGAAGGACTGACGGGCTCCTCAAACTCTAGAAAGAGGAAGACATCAGAAAGGTCAGGAACAACAGAGCAAATCCACATAATGTAGAGTTAAAAACAAGGGGACATACACAGACCCCTCCACACACACTCCCTGCCACGCAGACACACACCCTATTCCCAGGCTGCCAACCAGGGGTTTAACCTGTGCAGATTAGTAAAAGGAAGCCTCATTTAAAAGGGAGGAGAAGGCCACAAGGCAGAGCCCTCATGTCTTACCCCTCCTCATCAAGTGCAGACCCAACAAGAAGAGAGGACCCCGTGAGCTGAAGCTACTTTACCACCCCAGCAGGAAGAATAAAGGTTTTATTACCCCCCGCCAAAGATTTATTCCACCCCCCGCCAAAATGAGAGACTGTCACAACTCTGCCAATGAGAAGCCGCTACACTTGGGCTACACAACTTACCAAGAAAGACCAAGGGCTATAATAAAGATCTACACAAACACATAAGATTCAGGATCGTACTTTGGATGAGTCCTGTCTTAAGAAGTTGCTTCAGGATCAGGGCGCCTGGGTGGCTCAGTTGGTTAAGCGTCAGACTTAGGCTCAGGTCATGATCTTGTGGTTTATGGGTTCAAGCCTGACATCGGGTTCTCTGCTGTCAGTGCAGAATCCAGTTTTGGATTCTCTGTCTCCCGGGCTCTCTGCCCCTCCCCTGCTTGTGCGCGCACGCTCTCTCTCTGTCTCAAAAATAAACACTTAAAAAAAGATGATGAAGAAGAAATTGCTTCAGGATCTAGTCCAGCGAAGTGAGCATGAAGTTTGGAAGGGAAGAGATGAAGGTTCATGGAGACAATGGTTTGCAATTTAAGGGATCAGTGGTATCAGTAATAGAGCACGCCAGACCTGGCTTGTGACTGCATCTGAGGCTACAGTAAAGTTTATCAGAAAAAGGAAAATAAAAAGCAAGAGATAGGTGTGCCTGGGTGGATCAGTTGATTGAGCATCTGGCTCTCAATTTTGCCTCAGATCATGATCCCACTGTTGTGGATTGAACCCCACTGAACATTGCATGTTCAACCTCTTTCTCTCTCTTTCTCTCTTTCCTTCTGTACCTCACTCCCACTCATGCTCCCTTTCTAAAATAAAGTAAAAGTAAAATAAAATAAATAAAAGCAAGAGAAGAGGAAGGGATGGAAGGAAGAAAGAGAGAGAGAGAGAGAGAGAGAGAGAGAAGCAGGGACAGCAGAAAGAAGGGAAGGAGAAAGTTAAGAGAAAGAAAAATTTCAGGAGAAACAACCCTGAGAGAATCATGGTGCATAGAGAATGTCTCTTGGCTCAGCAAATAATGATTAGAGCCTTAAGATGGGAGATAAAAGAGACCATACACTCATGCCCTTCAAGTTCCTGAATGATACAGAAATGCAGCCAAAGAGGCCGGACCCATGCAGCTACTTTCCATTCCTAAGAGGGGCAAGCGGCTGCCAGTGACGGCCTCCCACAAAGGCAGACTGTGTCTGAATGAGAGGCATCGTGTTCTCCGCTGAAGTCTTCTGACAGTCAGGATTCCTCTCACCGTTTGGTAGGAAATGCCACATCTTGGAATGGGCTAAAAAGCAGCCAGTGCCAGATGCCTCGGGCTTACCTCTGCTGCCCCTGAACTGCCTCCCCATCTAAGGATGGAATTACACAAGCACTGGGGTTGATTTTCAGCTATTAGAATCATCAGTTAAGCCTTACCTTTTCCTTCCTCAATACGCACGTGCGCGCGCGCACACACACACACACACACACACACCCCTTGAACGAACTTGTGGGCAGAAGCTAGTGTGAGGGTTGGAATCATCATCTCAGCTACTGGAATTCCACACAAATTTAATATGGTTAAAGACGAGACTCACTACACTTGCATACATGTGTCACAGTACAATTAAGTATAAATAACAGAAGAGGGAGATGGAAAGGGGGAGAAAGATCAAGTAAAGGAGGGGGAGATGAATAGTCTCATCTCACAAAGGAGAACATCAGAAGACTATCGATAGGAATTAAACAAGAAACAAAGACATACATGTTTATAGGTAACCAAGAAAGAAGCTATACTATCACTGCAGCGATATAACTACAGTGAGAGATATACAATATGTATCATCTACATCTGATTAATCAGAGAAGAGGCAGGAACATCACACTTCCCCTTAGGGACGTGGAGGTAACCACCGCTGGGTGTAGAAACAGGACACAGGAAGATCAGTGATGCTTCCATGATAAGCCTTCCCCTGCTAGAATCTTTAAAGACTATTTCTATTTAGCTCTAGCTCTCTCTCTTTTTGATAACATATGAAGGGAAACTCATTAAAGTTCACTTGTAAATATAAAACATGGTTTGCAGGATTCTAGTTTTAAAAATGAAACACACACACAAAAATGAAATACACGTACGAGATCCCCGAGTCGAGCTCCCATATTTTTGAGATGAATAACCTGCGCTTAAGAGAGAAGTGACTCATAATTTAGAGAGAAGTCCACACAACTAGTCAGTGTCAAGCACATGTCACCTATCTTTACCTCTGACATCCAGGCTTATCCCGCAACTGCTGCAGTTAATTCTGTTCTGCGGAAATCAGGTATTTCATTTTTGTTTCCCTTCTTCAGCAATAGCAGTAAATTATAAGGTTCTCAAATTCTAAATCAGATAGGACACCAGATAACCTCCAATATCTTCATGAGATTCTAAGAAATTAGATCACAGGTAAACTGATAACCCCAAGCGTCCACACTCTCTAACAAATTATGCTGTGTTCATTCAGTATTCCATGTTCTTGGTGGGTTACTAGGTGATATAGTTCAGGCCACTGTAACGAATAACCCTAGAATGGGTGGCTTAAACAAGTCCCTGTTTCTCACAGTTCTGGATGGTGGGAAGTTCAAGGTAGAGGTGCCCACAGATGGTGTCCAGGTTCCTGTTGGCCTCGCACAGGGAGGACAGAAGAGCGGAAGCAGGCTCTCTTGTGGCTCTTTCATGGGTATTAATACCTTAATTAATTAAGTCGAATCTTCACGATGTCATCTAATTCCGGTTACTTCCAAAAGGTTCAGCTTCCCAATACCATTAAATTGGGGACTAGATTTCAACATATGAATTCTAACAGCGGGAAGACACACTTGGTCCACAACACTAGGCTTCTGAAAATGTAAGTTGTATGCAAAAGTACAGATATGGGAAATAAATGCCCTGAATCTCTGATTCTGATATTCGGAGGCACAGAGGACAAGCCTATATTTTGAACTGTAATTATAGAACCTAAGGCCACTTATTAGGGATTATTACTCTTGGGGTCATTAAATACACACACACACACACATCTTGGAAGATAGTTTGTCTGAATTATCTGATATTCTTGGCAGTTTAAAGTAATATGCAGAAAAAAACCATGATAATATTTACCTATTTACCTCTTCTGCCAGATTTGGTTCATTTTAAAAACATTTTTCAATATTTATTTATTTATTTTAAAAGCGAGAGAGAAAGAGAGAGCACAAGCAGGGGAGGGGCAGAGAAAGAGGATCCCAAGAAGGACGGAGCCCAGCACGGAGCCCGACTCAGGCTCAATCCCAGTGAAACCACAACCTGAGCCAGAATCAAGACACTCAACTGACTGAGTCAACTGGGTGCCCCTCATTTTATAAAAGTAGAGATAGCTCCCTCAGGGGCCTCGCTGATCCACATGTTGGTATTGGAAGTGAATGAAGAGCAGAAACACCAGAAACACATAATCATCTGATTTTCTACAACTACATGGAGATACTTCACCACCACACCACCCTCAGTTCCCTAGAAGATCCTACCTGTCGTTAGAGGAATTAATCATCAAGAGGAGACACAAACCGTACTGTTTAGAAAGATCCAAACTAAGCGAAGCTGTAGAGGAGTTTAGGCTGAACTAGCCTTTCTGAAATAATTAGAATCTCTACTCGTTTGGCTTGGACGCCAACCTACACCGCAATGGTGACCCTGGCTTCAAAGGTCTGCCTGGGGCTGGTTGAGGCCTTTGCTGATTCTGCACAATAGCCCAGTCCTGCTTCCTTCCTTGTCCTGGGAGCTGTGGGGGCTGCCTGCTGGGTCTGGACGCATGCTCTCCAGTTTGTCGGCGTCCACCCAGATCTACTTATTCCTTCATGTTACTTGCCTGGCCACGGACTTTTGAGCTTCCGATCCCCTCTGTGGAGGAACTGTAGCGGTGTCCTTTACAAATGGTCTCCTTCCAGGCTTTGAACTGCTATACCTGAGTTACACTAAAAAAGCATCAACTCAAAGTCAGAACACAAAGGTTCGACTCCAGAATTCCATACAGAAGGGAAGGACAGCAATGGAACAAAAAAAGCTGGGCTCAGGTCATTCTTCTAACTGAGCTGCAGAGCAAATACATGCATATTTATGAGTCTGGTCTGCCTAGGGGGGGCTGATGAGTAATAGTGGGGTGCCCTTCACACCTTCGTTTGGCATTGACCCCTGCTCAAACTCAGCTCTGCCATGATCTAAGTATGTGTTCTTGGACTTTCAACGTCTTTGCCTTAGGTTTCCTCAACAGAACCCACGAGGGTATACTAGAGGCTGGCTACCCTGAGTCCAGCCCCCAAAACAAACACCATCCGCATGATCTGGGAGCTAATGAAAAGCATCTAGGAGCGCGGGTCTCACTGGAGACCCCGGGACTCAGCACCTACATTTTCACAAGACCCTCAGCTGATTTATGTGCACATTAGAATTTGAGCAACAGTCAGCTAGATATGCCAAGTTCCCTCCGTGATGAGTCAGCCTCATGAATTTGAGAGATCACAACACTGGGATTTGAGAGCCTGAAATTGGAACTCTTTTTCTGCTACCATAGTATCTATGTGCCATTGGAGAAATGACTGGACTTCCTCACATCTGCCAAATTAGGGATATTAATACATGCTTTATGACGCTGATGTGGTGATGATAAATTATGAAGTACCTACCACAATGCCTGGTATATGCTAGGAACTGAACACATTTTAATTCTCCTTCCTTGCCAGCTCTCTCCTGCAGAACCACTATTTTGTGAATCTGTGGTATCTTATTTCCTGCCAGAGACTCATTTCTTACCACCAAGGCCCCCAACTTCAGAAGAAAATAAAGTATCAGATCTTGCAAAAGTCACATAAAATTCTAAAAGCTAGGGGCGCCTGGGTGGCTCAGTCAGTTGAGTGTCCGACTTCAGCTCAGGTCATGATCTCACGGTTCGTGGATTCGCGCCCCGTGTCGGGCTCTGTGCTGACAGCTCAGAGCCTGCAGCTGCTTTGGATTCTGTGTCTCCCTCTCTCTCTGACCCTCCCCTGCTCACACGGCCTCTCTTTCTCTCAGAAATAAATAAAACATTAAAAATATTTTTTAAAAAATTCTAAAAGCTAATAGTTACCAGGCGGCAGCGAGTGGAATTAACCCAAGCCTTGATAGGCAATATCTCTTAGACATAAACAAACCGGCTTCTCCCTCCACTACTGTCAGTTCAGCTAAGAGACAATCAAGCAAACATTTTTGTTCGTCAAATTATCAAATTGATGCTGTGGCGTGGGGGCCAGATGTGTGGGTCCCTGGTGTGCTGTCTCAAAACAGGGCAATTGTCGACCCAATTACCTCGTATTTGTTTTTAGTCTTTCAAAGTAACCCTGCAGAAATCTGTTTATTCTTAAGAGTTGTTTGGGGAGAGAAATGTCTCCCAAGGTATCCTTTTGAAGGCTGTTCCAGTGTATTCTGAGGTGATATGCTTTGTCTTTTACTGAATACGTTATTATTCAAAAATGCTCACTTATCTTTTACACCCTTCATTTTGAATTCCACTACGATGTGGCTTTTCTGTGAATCTTTTATGAACAAGGTCTGGTGGGTCCTCTTTAATTGGTTAAGGATGATCAGCAGAGAGCACTGTCAGAACTCGAGACAGTATTTCTTTTGAAAATCGTGGCACCAAACTTTTCCTGGGATGAGATGTCTGGATGTGGATAAGAACCCACCGTGCTCTCCTGCCTGCAAGTGCTACCTGAGCCTGACTTGTCAAAACAAGAAGAGCTTTCAAGTCCTCCACTGATAGTCAGATTCCAGAAGGGCTTTGTTTTTCAAAACTGAATTATTTGTGTTATGCTTCTGACAAAAGGGGTTCAAAGAAGGAAGGGGATTGGAGATCTTTGCTAAGAAAATATTCTTGTAGCGATTCTTCCACGAAAAGACTAACTGAAAGAATCGAATAGAAAATCTTCTGAAAGTTTCTCTTCTGTCATCTTGCAAATCTGGACACAACTTCATTACCCAGTGTGAAGGAGGAAGCATAAACACACACAGGCACCCACCCGTTGCACGGACACCAGGTCTTGCTCTCCCCCCACCCCTTTGGGTTATTGTCTCTCTCAGAGCACTCATGCTTGAGTACACACTGGCCTCGTCCAAAAATCTTCCTCTGCCCTCTACCTTCCATTCCTTCCACAAACCTGTGAATATATTCTCAATCCTTTCCCAGTTCATATCACAACACACACAGATGCTTCCCAGGTTTTGCTGTGTACCTTCGGATGGTCCCACTGGCTAGTACGTCTAGAATGCCATTTGCAATTCAAGGTGTTCCTCAATACCGTAATAAACTTGGAAGTGACACTACAGTCAATATTAGCGTGTACATTTTAATTATAAACTTTCTATGCTTTCATACTTACACATTAACAGTACTACCTTTTGTCTGGTGGGTAAATGTCATTTATTGAGCACAGACATGAAAGGTAACCTTCTGGGGGGAAAAAGAACGGAGCTATTTTTACACTGCTTTTAAAAATCATTTTTAAGAAAAACTGGTATTCAAAATCAAGAGTAAAGTAAAAGTTAAAACTTGGGCAATATTCTGAATGACTTCCTAAGTTAAAGTCAGGGAACGCAAGCGGATTCTAGGATCACTCTAAGTTGGACATCATCCAGAAGATTCATTTCCTGCCAAGGTGTCGAGGGAGGTATTCCAGACTTATCACTGCATCAGCAATTTCTCGATTCTCTATTGTTTTTGGTTCACCACTCTATTTCTCATCAGTATTCCACTGGACACAATAGCCCTCTACTGTTTAAGACATTTAGGGTTTTTGTTTTTTGTTTTTGGCCAGCTTCGAGAAGTTGTTTTGGACTGGCATAATGGGTCATCAGGACCACACTTCATTATATTACGTTTAACCGTGCCTTCATCTTATTTGGGATTTACGATGCACTTACAGATGTTATGATACATATTGTTCTTGGACTTTAGAAAAACTGCTCACAGTCCTCTGTATCTTCGGGAAATCCTATCCTAGCACGCCTAGATATATGTCTTCTCTAAACCTGCCTTCATTCGGGCAAGTCCTAGTCAGTGGTTAATAAGTAGGGCTTTCCCACAGAAAGCCTTTGCCGCATCAGAAAGAAATTTTACACAGAGTATGGAGCCAGTGCTGTCCACTCTAAACACAGACACCTTCCTGGGAGTCCCTTTCCCTTCTTTTTGAGATTCTGATCTGCTTTGGGAGAAAGGCTCATGGGGTCAGGGATAGTTGAAAGACCATGCACAGGGGACAGTTTTTATATCTCTCCTTCACCTAGGAGATTTTTCATAAGCCTGCTCAGAACCTCTCTGCTTGGCATGCAATACAGAAATAATGGGGTAAGTCTCTCATAAATTGAATTGATCTGACCATGGATTTGAAGTTACTGCCTTTCCCACTGAGTTGAAGCCAAATAGAGTTGCCTGCCCAGCTGGCTTTGATCAGTACCACGATACTTTCCTCTCTCTGACTGAAATGCATCCAGTCCGTAGCATGGGTTTTATTCAATGTTCTTGTTCACTTCACTGGAAATGCTTTAACTCTGGCACCTGCTGGCTGTGAAAGTGATTAGGATTTCATGGGACCAGAGCGTTTCATTTCTAGGAAGACACACCACGGCCCATAAATTAATACAGGATTATGCTTCAGCATTTACTCTGCAGGCTTGTTTTGAACTGAAAAGGAAAGGCAATTGAAGGATGAGGAAAAAAAAGGAGATGATCAGATGAAAAGTGAACAGTTGCACAAAACCTGACGGTATGCATTAGCATAAGCGCTTTCTTAGGAGGAAACCAAGAAACGTGCACCGCTGTGTGCCGTTGATGCTGACAAGCATCATTCCTTCCTCTCAGAACCTGGCTCATTCTAGCTATGGAAAACATCTTGCCCTCTGTCAGGAGGTAGACGGGTCATCTTCAATCCCTCTGCAGGTCAGAGCCACCACGGCAGCCCCCAGGCATCTGTGTCTAGCCTTTGGGGCATCCCCACCTGGTGCCACATGTAGGAATATCAGAGCCTCCCGGCCAGCACACCCCAAGCTGAGTGCCAACATCCAGAGGAGCGGGAGAATGGCCCCACCAAGCTTCCTCTTAAGTCTTATTCCCCTAAAGAGTTAAAGGTAATAAAAAACACTGTTGTGACGCACAGCAGCCCAGGAGCCAGATTCAGCCCCCTGCTGGGTTTTGTATGGCCTGTGAGCTAAGGATGGCTCTCACATTATTAAATGGTTGCCAGTAACCAAAATAACAACAGCGTTTTGTGACATGAGGAAATCGCATGAAGTTTAGGGGTCCTGTACAGTCTTCTGAACACAGCCACGCTCGTCTGTTTACGTGCCGTCGCTGTCTGGGTTTAGGCTCCAAGAGATCTCTAAAATATTTACCGTGCGACCCTTTACAGAAAAAGTTTAATTTCCATTTTATTATTTTCAATGTTTATTTACTTCCTTTTTGAAAAAGAGAGAGAGAGTGAGAGAGTGTGTGTACGAGCAGGGGACAGTCAAAGAGAGAGGAGAGAGAGAGAATCCCAAGTAGGCTCTGCACTGTCAACACAGAGCCCAGCGCGGGGCTCGAACTCATGAACCTGTGAGATGCTGACCTAAGCCAAAACCAAGAGTCAGACACTTAATTGAATGAGCCATCCAGGTGCCCCTTCACTTCTGTTTTAAATCACTAAGTTTTGCATTACGTTGTCACATGTCAGTATGGATTTTGCTAACGGAATGCCTAAGAAACACACTTCGATGTAATAGCTGATCTCTCAGCCACATACCTACATAGTTAAAACTTAAGAGGAAGCTACCAACTAAGAAAACAAAAAACAAAACAAAGCAAAAAAAAAAAACAAAAAACCTTCCTGAAGATATCTCCCATCTGTTGCATACAAATGGAAACATTTTATTCCACTGGGGAACAGGATGGATGTAACATTTTGCAGACTCCTACCATATTCGCTCTGGGCCATGGCGATGCAACCGTGAGCAAAAACCCATAAAAACTGTGTCCTCCTGGAGCTGACAGTCAAATGAAGAAGAAAGACAGCGATCAACTAATTCCACAACACTATGTGCAGTAGGCTTATCAAACTAATTGCAGGGAGTACTCGATCATTATTCCACGAAAATCTGACCTCGCCTGAATGACGGCTAAGTTTCCCCAAAGATGCGACACGTAAGGCAGTGTCATAATGGTGAGTTCTAGTTAATTGGACAAAACAGGAGGGTGGGGAGTGCTGAGGAAAGTAGCATCTTCCAGACTTTGGGAGCACGGGACATTTGAGAAACTGGGAGATGGGTGTGAGTGGCGATGAAGAGGGGCCCAAGATTGCGGGTCTTTGTGCGCTGTCTTCCTTGTTTTCATTTTTATCTTAAGAATCATTGAAGTATTTTAAGCAAGAGACATGGGGAAAGAGAAGGTCCTCGGTTTAACGTTGAATGTTGTCGATTCATGTCTGAAAAATCATCTGCATCTGTGAGAAAAACAGGTAGCACAAGGCAGGGGGTCAGGCCCAGAATGGAGGAGAGAGGCTGGTGGGGGCGTAAAAACAAAATCGTCTCACGACCCAGAAATGCCCTCCACGAAGTTGGCAGAGGAAGAAACCCTTCTTATTGAGGAAGCATTGAACCACAGTGGGCCGCACGTCTCAGGCAATCCGCTGCGTAGTCGCCGACGCAGAAAGCCATCTCACTCCTGTCTACGCCCTTCCCGGGCACCTGCCTTTGGTCCGGAGAGAACAGGACTCCCTGCAGGCTTCGCCAAGCCCCGGGAAGATTCTGGCTGCATGGAAGACAGCCAAGATCAGGGGCGCCTGGGGGGCTCAGGCGGTTAAGCGTCCGACTTCGGCTCTGGTCATGATCTCACGGTTCGTGGGTTCTAGCCCCGCGTCGGGCTCTGTGCTGACTGCCAGCTCAGAGCCTGGAGCCTGTTTCAGTCTGTGTCTCCCTCTCTCTCTGCCCCTTCGCCGCTCATTCTCTGTCTCTCAAAACTGAATAAACGCTAAAAAAAAAAAAAAATTAAAAATAAAAAAAAGACAGCCAAGATCATCACCCTGGCAGTCACCAGGAGGACCTCCCACACTTCTGCCCACTGCGGCCTGGTGGAGGCCCCACAGGGCGATCTGCAGCGTGCCCCCCCCCGTGGGTGCGGTGAAAGGGCCCATCCCCTCCTCACAGGGGAGGGTTGGCCAGGTGTCGTACGACGCACACACTTTAGGTGAAGACATACGAACACTCAAGGGACCTAAGACAAGGAATGACAGTCCCACTGGAGACGCTAAGCCCCGCCCAGCTGTGCGGGCCCTGATGTCGGAGCAAGCGTCCAGGCCCCAGGCCGGTTCCCACCACCCGCCGAGCCCACACAACCCATTACACCTGCGTTCTCAGGAGACGTAACGAGAGCTTACGTGAGAGGACCTTCCAGCACCTGTGGCTCCAGAGTCCAGCCTCACTTTACCAGGTAACTGGAGGGGGGACCATCTATGCCAGCTAACTGGCTTAATCCAGAGGCGGGGGGAAAAACCTTCTCGTATCTTTTTGACGGGGTCCTTGTGCAGTTGGAAGCAGGCACCCCCTAAAATTCTGTTCCTCCTTCTCACACAAAGCTGGAGATGGGGCGCTAGTCTCTCTAGATGCTTACGTGTCACAGATGGTTCCCAGGTCCTTTAGGAAGACATTTCTGGGTCACGAAATTGACCAAAGGTCCGTCAAGTTTTCAAAAGAGTCTACGCGTTTCAAACAGAAGACCAAGGGCTTAGAAGTTGTCTGAGGGAAGTGCTCTGGGGGAAAAGCAGGGAAGAATCTCTTGAAGAGGAGAAGGAGCCTCTTGGTTTTCATTTGTTTCCCTCCTCACCCCTGTGCAAGGGAAAACCGTGCATCTCTAAAAGGGTGGAGTGTGGGGGAAGAATCACATCCACTGAGTTTAGAAGAAACCAGACAAGCCAGACGTGAGCGGACGAGAAGTGCGGCCTAGGGAACAAGAGGAGGGTGCCTAGGCCGGTAATGCTTCTGGTGACACGCTCCTACCTCTGGATGCTTCTCAGATTTCTCTTCTTAGGCCTCTACCTTGGGTATCTGTCTTCCTGTGAGCCCTGGCCTGGCCTTTCCGTCCTCCACACTTTTCCTCAGCTCTCACCCACTCATTATGGCTCCAAGCCTCAGCTACAAGCCGGTGACTCTTGATCTGTTCCTCCTGCCTTCCATGTCTCTCTCTGCACCCCGACCCCCCAAACTTGGACTCAGAGATAAACATACCTACTGGCACACTCAACTGCGAGTTCAAAATCATTCCACACTCATCAGGTACGTGCGGAACTCACTGTTCTCATCAAATACGTTCCTTCCTCCATGATTCCTGTCTCAGGGGAGGGAAACACCATTCACCCAATTGTTCAAGACCTTGATATGCTCTTGTCTGTCACCAAATACGAAATCAATCCAATCTATCTCCTAAATATTTCACATCCATACATGTCTCTCCTGACCGAAACTGACCGGCAACTCCTTGGATTGGCCATCACTTTCTCTCATGGACATTATTCCGAAAGCTACCTAACTGATCTTCCAACTTCTACTCATGGTTCTTTTAAGATACATCCTCCGAAACTCAGCCAGAGTGAATTACAATAACCTGAATGTGAGAACAGATATAATTTTTTCATAATGACGTTGGTGTTAGACTAGAGTGCTAATGTTTAACATGGTTTGAAATGACAAGTCCTTGAAGAAATAGAAGAGCGACTTTCCTCTGGGAGTTCAGCAGCCTGGATGCTGACACTTTGCTAAGGGCAAACAGCAATCTTGGCCGACGGGCCAGGATCCTGTGAGATGTCTTTAGCATATGAAAATCCCTTTGGAGGGGCCCCTGGGTGGTTCAGTCGGTTAAGCTTCCGACTTCAGCTCAGGTCATGATCTCATGGTCCGTGGGTTTGAGCCCCGCGTCGGGCTCTGTGCTGAAAGCTCAGAGCCTGGAGGCTGTTTCAGATTCTGTGTTTCCCTCTCTCTCTGACCCTCCCTGCTCACACACTCTCTCTCTCTCTCTCTCTCTTTCTCAGAAATAAATAAAAAACGTTTAAAAAATTTTTTTAAAAATCCCTTTGGAAACTTCCTTTATCTCTACCCACCCCCCACCCCTCCAAGATCTATGTTAGTAATTATTCTTAAAAGCATATGGGCCACTGATATACGTCTGAAGGGTCCCATGACTGAGGTTTTACCAGAAAGTACTAAATGACCTTATCCTGACAACAGCTAGCCCCTCAATGTCCTGGAATCCTTATTTCCAAATTCCCTGAAGGCCTGTGCTGTCCCTAACCACCCCCTCCCCCAACCTGAAGGTATATAATGAGCCACCCCTCACCACCCCAGGGGGACTCTTTCTGCCCATGGGACCTGTCCCCAGGCTTTCCTAAAACCCCCGTTTTGCACTGAAGACCTCTCAAGAATTCTTTCCTGGTCATCGCTCCAAGCCCCAATATTTCTGCATCAATATGGGCACTATTTCAGTGTTAACTAACATCTTCTCAGTTCTGATGTAATGCTTTGATCTTAGTAGGGAATCAATAGATATTTTCATATAAAAGAGAAGGAAGGAAGCAATAAAACTCTTAGAGCAGCAGTGGAAATGGTCATCAGGGAATTGTGCAAAAGTAGAGGATGCTGCGGTAGCTGAGACAGATGATGAGGCTGATTTAAAGTTTAAAAAGCAGGGCGAAGGCAGGCTTCCTAACTACTCTTAGTACCTGGAGGCAAATAGATCTTGCTTTCTTGCTTGAAGCTAGAAGTAGAATTAATGATATTAAAGCTTTCATAATAAAAGCACATTCATTAGTGACAAAAACTGGTCTTTGTTTACATCGGTGTGCTGCAATTTAGAAGTGAGACGTGACAGACTGTGAATCAGTTTGCAGTAATTCATGGCTCGGGTGTTTTTGTGAAAGTATGACAGGGAACAGGAAGCCATCTTGACAGGAGACGGGATTCTGACCCCAGCCTGTAAAATCTTAAGTTTCAAGTTTCCTTGTGCAAACCTTTTTGCTGGATTTTCCCCCATTAAGTACTTTCGTATCAAACTGGAAAATAAAGTAAAGGAATCTGAGCCTTCTCTTTTATTTAACTCATGGACGCTTATGGATCCATTTCACTTTTTTCTAATGTTATTTATGTATTTATTTATTTCTGAGAGAGAGAGAGAGAGTGAGCAGGGGAGGGTCAGAGAGAGAGGGAGACACAGACTCTGAAACAGGCTCCAGGCTCTGAGCTGGCAGCCAGCACAGAGCCCGACACGGGGCTCGAACCCACAAACCGTGAGATCATGACCTGAGCCGAAATCGGATGCTTAACCGACTAAGCTACCCAGGCGCCCCAATGGGTCCATTTCAGGATGTAACTACGTCTTCCCTTACTCAGCCAGGTATGAAACGGCAATGTCAGGATGGGGTGAACTTAGGGACATCCCCTGCTACCCCATCTCACCAGCCCTGTGGCATTGTGCCACCCTGCAAGAAGGGACTTTCTTCACACGGTGGCTGCTAGCCCAGTGGGAACTGGTATGCTTTCTCTCCAGTGAAGAGAAGAGCATGCCAAACATGTTAGTACAGTTAGTAGATGTACCCAAGTCAGGGACTTCCTGTCGAGAGACAGAGAGACAGAGAGATGGAAAGAAGAGAAGGAAAGACATATCTGGTGGGGATTTTCCTCAGCAGAATAATTGTACCTTCAAAGATTTCACTCAGCAAAATAACCATACCTTCAGAGATTCACATCTTGAAGTGCATAAACAAAAATAATACATTTGTCAAGTCAGACTTTTTTTTTTTTTCTTCTTTGGTCTTCTACTCAGGGAAATTTCTATAATCAGGTGGTTTGTTTCTGTGTAATGTATAGGAATCTTTGCTTCGGGGCATTAGGAAGATGGGGGTGTGTGGATACAGCTATGTTAAGATTTTGCCCAGGTCTGTTTTGCTCCCTGATTAACAACGTGGCCAAGGGACGTTGCTTTCTACACGACTGATGTGAAAATCGTTGTTCTTTCTTGCATTTGAAATCACTTTCCTGAAACTTTAGCTCTGCTAGACCAAAGTCCTAGCTTTGTACTTCATCTCAGCTGAATTTATTAGAGAGTATACTCTCCTGCAGGGAGCATCGTGTCCTTACTTGGAGGCTGGGACAAGTTTGTCACAGTTTTCTTTCCTATAGCTTCCACTCAGGTTAGCTATGAAAGCACATTACGCCCCTGAACGCCGGATGTGGCAGGTTCTTACAGCCTTGTGAACAAATCTGCCATTTTTGTTTGGGCTGCTGAGTCAGGGAATTGACATTCTACTGTTGTGCTTTTAAAAGTATTTGCTATAACTTCATTTTTTTTCCCTCTGACAGCTGAAGCAGAAAGGTGGATTAGCTTTCTTGATTCCAATTATCTTCCCTGTAGTATATTGCTGATACGCGACTGTGTCAGATAACTTATGTGAAGTAGAAGAAAATGTCACCTAGTAAATGTGACAGAGTTTGAGGGAAGGCTTGAAAGGTATTTCTTGTCACTGGTGGGGCTCCAGAACTTTTTGAAAGACAAGTAGAATTCTCTTGAAATACCTGAATTAGATTCTTTTCTGCCAAATTTGCTGAAAGATTACCATGCAAATGTCAACTTTTGTTTTTAGAAAAGACATAAATTGAGATCGTGTGTCTTGTGCTCTACCTGACTTCTTTCTACACTTGAGTGTGAGATTGGAAGGTGTTCTTCATGGCCGTGAATCTTCCTCTGTTGTTTTGTTTTGTTTTTTCATATGGTCAGATAGTAGGTCATATCCCAGAAAGACCGGGTTCTCACTGCCTTAAGGAGAGATCTGAGACAATGACTGTTAATATCTGGTGACAACGTGGGTCTTTGTGTTCATGTTTTTATGTCCTGAGGTGATGAGAGGAGGCTGAAGTGCCTGTGTGCTCATTCAAAGCCCTAAAAATTTTTATTTTAATGTTTAAATATGCCAGAGACAGAGAGAGAGAGAGAGAGAGTGGGGGGGGGGAGCAGAGAGAGAGAGAAGGAGACATAGGATCTGAAGCAGGCTCCAGGCTCTGAGCTGTCAGCACAGACCCCGATGTGGGGCTCGAACTCACTTACTGAGAGATCATGACCTGAACCCAAGTCAGATGCTTCACTGAGCCCCCAGGCGCCCCACGCCTTCTGATTACACAGAACTGCCTGCAATTTCTGACTTTGCTTATTTGTGTCAGAATAGCTTATTATTATGTTTTAAATGTACAACTTTTCTTGTTTTTGCTGATGAATCACCTTTATCTTTTTACCAAGTTGAGAGAATTTGAATCAGAGTTACAATATAAAGCACTGCCCATAGTTTTGAGACAAGGACACCAGACAAATCCTGGATACTTTGTAGGAGGAATGAACGGCTTCCAGAAGTCAGATTAAAGAGGAAACCGGGGGTAACTAGCTTACACAGACAAGGCAGAAAGGGGCAGCGGGAACTTAAACTCGAGTTCTTTGCCTTATGGACCTGATCGTGGAGACTGTGGGTGCCATCAGGATATCACTGTGCTATAAAGCCACTGAACAAAATGTGGTGGTGGAAGCCAGGGCTCTCTGCTAATTCTTCACAGAATGGAAAGCAAGGATGAGAAATGTATCTGACCTGCCACAGGCGATCATGACTTCCACGAGGCAGGACTGCAGATCGCTGGATTTGTTCACTCTTTTCCACCAAAAAACTTCCGAGTCATTTCAGCACCATATTGAACATATTCTTTTCTCCTTTCTTGACAGACGTAGTCCTACAAAACATCAATAACCTTAGGCCCTCACTCTCATTTAGCTGATTACTAGCATTCCAATACAAGCAACACATTCTGGGCTGACGCTCCTGATGTGCATTCCTCTTAGTATTTAGTCAGTCTGTAACAGCGACCTCTGGTCCCCAACGTTCTTCAGCTCAGTCCTTGAGCATCACCAGAAAGAGAAAACCCCTGACCATTCTCATAACATCTCCCACTGAGCAACCAGCCGCCTCACCCAACTGAGCCATCCCCACGCCGCTCACTGGAGCCACGAAGAGACGGGAGAGCAATTTTATCACTAGGCTGATAGCGAGCGAGCAGAAATGGGAGAGACGTGGGGTGAGTAGGGAGCAGAAAACAGAGCAGGAAACCAATGGTACTTCCTCTAATATTTCCAGCAGACCTGGGAAAAAAAGTAAATAGGAGAAAGCAAGCATGCAGAGCATCGAAGAAAGCCTTGCCGATGCTTAAGTAACTTTCTCTCTATGTGTTGGCTGGCTGACGTTTCCCCTTAAAAACACCCTTCTCTGTCCTTCACAGCACACCTCAGGCTCTGAGTAACCAGGTTTGATCCGCAAGATGAATTAAGAAAACCCTGGGGACACAGAGGGAAACAGCCAGTTATCTACAGAGAGATGGATTACACCTCCAACTTGCAAATGTGTGGCTCCTTTCTAGGTCAGCTCTTGTGCAGACAGGGCTCGCCTGCTCCCCGATTTTTTCCTCCAGGAAATGCGCTGCTGTTGAAAATGTAAAATGAGCAGGAATTTAGGAACAGGTGAGGGAGAAGAGTGTGTATTTATTAGAAACAATACTAGAAAAAAAATCCATGTATTCTTTGGTAAGAGGGATATGTGTATATTTTCCTGGGAACGTTTACTGGATTTCTGCCCAGGTTCAGAAAAGTCAACTAATCCAAAACTTGAGGTGGCCCCCACATACAGTGAAATCCCATGTAACGAAATTTCACAGGGTGTAGCCCAAGCACTAAACACAACAGGTTTCATTTATTTTCTGAAACTGTCCTTAGAAAATTAAAACTTGCCTTTAAAATCTGAGAGTCAATAGATGCTGGTGAGGATGTGGAGAAATGGGGACCCTCTTATACTGATGGTGGGAATGCAAAGTGGTGCAACCGCTCTGGAAAACAGTGTGGAGGTTCCTCAAAACATTAACACTAGAACTCCCCTAGGACCTAGCAATAGCACTGCTAGGAATCTACCCAAGGGATCCAGGAGTGCTGATGCATAGGGGCACGTGGACCCCAATGTTCATAGCAGCACTCTCCACAATAGCCATAGCATGGAAAGAGCCTAAGTGTCCATCAACGGACGAATGGATCAAGACGATGTCGTTTATCTATACGATGGAATACTCCATGGCAATGAGAAAGAAGGAAATCTGGCCACGTGTAGCCACATGGATGGACCTTGAGGGTGTTATGCTGAGCGAAATAAGTCAGGCAGAGAAAGACAGATACCATGTTTTCACTCATATGTGGAATAGGAGAAACCTAACAGAGGACCATGGGGGAGCGGTAGGGGAAAACACAGTTACGGAGAGGGAGGGAGGCAAACCATGAGAGACTCTTAAATGCTGAGAAGAAACTGAGGGCTGATGGGGGTGGAGGAGGGCTCTTGTGGGGATGAGTGCCGGGTGTTATAACCAACCTGACAATAAACTATAATGAAAAAAATAAACTTTCCCATAAATAAATAAAGTGAGTAAATAAATAAATACAAAGGGAGAGTCAGTGGCCCTGCGATCTCGCTCTGCCTCTATCGTTACTTTCTATGTGTTGAGCAGACAAACATATGCACAACACGTTATACGTATGCACCACACGGTTGTGAGCAAACACCACACCCAAGTTGCCGGAGGCCGTGGGTGGGAAGGGAGGCCAAAGAGAAGATGGTTTATGATGAGTGCAGGGCTGAGGTATCCAAGGGTGGCCAGAAAAAACTCTATACTCAGGAAGATGGATTTTGTCTTTTTTTTTTTTTTTCCTGAGTGGCGATGAGAAAGAGGAAGTGTCCATGTGAAGAGTACAAACGCGATGCACCATTCACCACCAGCTTGAATGGAAAGCAGGTGGCATCGCCAGGAGGGTGAGAAGTCAGGCATCTCTCCTTCGTCCTAAGTAACGTACGAGTCTAGAAAATGGTAAATTCCTGCCGGGCCAGAGAAACAGCCCTTCCCTTTCCAGGCAGCCTTTCAGGACAGTGAGAATTATCTAAGGGGACAGCCCCAGTTTCTCTGCAAGAGACTGCCAAAAAGGAAATTTAGCTGAATATATTTATACTTCTGAGAAATATAGTCTGAAGAATGCAGCCTTCATCTCTTGAAAGACCATGGAAAATGTCAATGATTTAAAGAGTGCACTCCAATGCCACATCAAGGCCTTGCCTGTGAGAAACAGCTCATTTACAATCTGAGGAAAACAGTCAGAAATAAAATGTGGGAATGCAGCTTTAAAGACATCTTACCAGTTGATTCTTGATGGGACTGATGTTAGAAAGTTCTCACATTAGTGATATTTATCACAATAGCACAATATGAAAGCATCAAGGTCACTTTCCAAATAGCATGTTGCTTTCCAGAAGTGTAAATATGACTGAGTATCTAGAAACTGCCTAACCGTGGTGTTATCATAAATTCTAATGATAAATGACTTTCAGGCAGTCCTAAACATCTCACAATGGGCTCTCATAATACTGAGGGAAAATTTTATGATGAATACAAATCACCCCTAAAACCCATAATACATCAAGCTGAGTAATATCACAATGAGAGGGGAGAGAAAATGAAATTTTGAATAGGCATACGCTTTTATGTACTTTGATTGGATTTGTATTTGTTCTGCCCACTCCCTCAGTCCAACAATAAATATCATTGTGGAAAATAAGAAAATCTCTTAAACCTCTCTTTGAAAATTTGAATTGGAAACCAAAGAAAAAACAAATATAACATTGCTACTGTAAGATATTTACATTTTAATCTTTGCTTATTGGGTCTGGTATAACGATAATGCTTTAACACATGCTCCCTTCTGAAAGGACGTTTCCATAGATTCTCCTTTAAACCTTGTTATAATAAGGGGTAGGAACTTTGGTTCTTTGCCAATTGCATATTAGCCTTACAACTACCTACCTATGATGCACATGAGTTAATTTGTGGGCTGCTGTTCTGGTTAATATTGCTGTGTAGAAAATGAACCCCAAACCTTGAGGGATTTCATTCTGCTCATGACTTTGTGCGTCAGAAGCACAGGAAGGGCCGGGCTGGGCCAGTGTTACTGGAGATCCCTGAAGCCGGTTTGGTCCGGATGTCCCTTGGGGCTTCAGTTGTGGGGGGAGGGGGGACTCCGCTGGGTGAGGCGCACCAGAGGGTCACTCTGGTGGCTACACTGGACACTGGCTGTTGGCTGGGTATTAGTGGGGGTTCTCTCTTTGGAGCCCCCAAAATATGCCTCTCCACTGTAGTATCTCAGTGGGGCAGGACTGTTTCTATGAAGTCTGACTTCCCTCAGAAAGAGTCACACAAAAAATGGGGAAGAAGGGACAGTCCTTTCTGATCTAACTCGGGAGATGACATGGGACTCGGAGCACATTTGTTAAGGCAGTCTCAAACTCTCTTCCGGGTCAGGAGTATCAAGTAATTTGCAGCCTTTTATTATAAACCAGTACAGTCCCCAAGGTCACTCTTCCCCTCCGATATCATTTGAGCCAACATACCTCACCTAAGTTTATGATAAATTTTCTCATAAAACTAAAAAAAAGTCATTAAACCAATCCATTTCTTTGCAGGTAAGATATGTTCTAAGCCGTTCCACTGAGTAATTTTAAGATAAGACACCTGCTTAATTTGCTTTTTATGTTCCAAATAAAACAATTTTGACTAAGCAGATGCCATTCTAAAATCGGTCAAGTCCATATAGAGTTACCATAGCAGAAAGTGATCATTCCAGAAAAGAGAACACAGGATCACAGAGCTGGCTCTTAGGCACTCCTGTTGCTCAGTAAGACAGCTCAGTGCTTTCCTGTGGGCTTATAAAATAGTTACTTGTTAAAGTAATGACAGTTCAGGGGCGCGTGGGTGGCTCAGTCGGTTGAGTATCCAACTTTGGCTCAGGTCGTGATCTCATGGTTCCTGAGTTCGAGCCCCACGTCCAGCTCTGTGCTGGCAGCTCAGAGCCTGGAGCCTGCTTCAGATTCTATGTCTCCCTTTCTCTCTCTGCCCCTCCCCTGCTCACACTGTCTCTCTCTTTCTCAAAAATAAATATATCAACATTAAAAAAATAAATGAACATCAATGACAGTTCAGTTCTTCTAAACCTGAGTAGGTTCAGTTCTTCTAAAATAGCTCACCTGGCTGCACTTCAAGCCTTCCCTTAACTGATGTTACTAGGCAGGGAACTGTATGATCCATCTCAGCGTGCGTGGGAGCCGATACAACGTCTTCCGGACGATGGTACACACACACAACAGGCCACTCCATGTATCAGTCATTCCTTAACTTCAGCCACGCTGCTTAGAAATGATAAATGGGAAACACCGGTGCAATTAAATATAAGATTTATAACTTGGTCCTATGCACTGGTTTGTATTTATGTTCCCTGTCACGGTTTTTGCAATGTTTCCCCAGATTTGGACGCTTTGGATCCTCACAGCATCACTGTAAGGTCGACAGGATGGGTGTTTCCATTCACACTTTCATGGTAACTATGTAAGATTCATAAAGGCCAAGGGACCCACCCACACAGCCCTCTGTGTTGGTGAAGGGAGCTCAAGGCTGGGGTGTGACTCATCTACTTCTCTTTTCCACCAAACTACTCCCAGAAGAAGAGAAACCAGACATTGCGAAAGGGAGATTTTGCTGGGTTGGTTATGCGGCTAGTGTAGGTGAGAGCTGCATGAACTGCCCTGGTTATTTGGAAAACCAAAGGTGTTTCAGGACAGAAAACGTGTGGTCAACTAAGTGGGGGACACAAAACACAACAAAACACACATCAGCCCAAGCGCCGCAGAATATTCAAATAACTGCTGATGTACCTTCGAGTCTCCATCAAGACTTCTCGGTGTTCCACTCTTACTTTTCCACTTTTCCTCCCGAATTGTCTGCATCTGATGAGTAACTTCTTTCCGTTCTTGAGTTTAGAAGACGATTTTCTTCATTAACACAGGCTCCGAGGAAGAAATGGAATGCCTACAAGATATGATTGCAAATATGTGAAAGTACGCTAGTGAAAGAAATATATAAAAATAGATATTGCTGTGGCAGGGCTCTTGGGAGATACACTGTTGTTTTTCACGTTATTTAACATATTGTATTTTCTTTTTTTTTTATTTTTTTATTTTTTTATTTTTATTTATTTCTAGGAGAGAGAGAGACAGCGTGAGCAGGGGAGGGTCAGAGAGAGAGGGAGTCACAGACTGAAACAGGCTCCAGGCTCTTAGCTGGCAGTCAGCACAGAGCCCGACGCGGGGCTCGAACCCACGAACCGCGAGATCATGACCTAAGCGAAAGTCAGACGCTTAACCGACTAAGCCACCCGGGCGCCCCTAACATATGTATTTTCAATTTAAAAAGAAACCTGGCTCACTCCTCAGAGTCAAAGCAGTAAGGAAAGCAATGGCACGGAGAATCTGGGGAGCGCGAAGGGATGTATACACGCACTGTTTCCTAAATGACGCTTTGCGAGTTCTGCTCTACTCTGTATTTTTGATGACCTTTTACAAGCAGGTGGTGGAAGAGTGGATTGCACATGCCTCTAATGTTGATTCTATTCAAGTGAGTGTAAGTTTGAGTCTGCAAACCTCTGTGTGCTAAGAAATCTTATTTACTGGAAGACAAATTAAATTAGTCTGAGCCCCATTCTGACAGCCTGGCGGGGACTTCTATTCCAGTCACTATTGGTATCCTTCTGTTCCAAGGTCCTGGGGTGCCTGGGGTGTATGCAGAGTCACCCCAAGCTGATGGGGGTGCTCTTGTCACCAATGGTCTGAATGCCTCAAATATGTTCATGCTCCAGACCCACGTGATCCCCCCCAGGATCAGCTTTGTTGCCGGTGGGTCCTCCATGGTGTCCGACAAGGTGTGTGACCAGGACCAGAGTCCAGTCTCTCTAAGCTGCCCCTGGGGCTGCCTCCTTCCGGATCACCCATCTCGCTGCCCTGGCAGAGGTACCCCAAGGGGCTCGGGGCTCCCGACACCAAAGTCCAGGAGGAAGTGTGACCACCCTGGCTTTCTTCTCCACACTTGTTCCCTGGGGCCTGAAGGTGCACAAAAGCCTGGCCACCTGTTTGGAAACAGGAGGGAGGAGCAAAGGGAGGAATCCACGTTCAGATCTACGTATCAATAAATGATCCAGAACAACTTTCATTGCCTCGCCCTCCTGAGAAGCAAGTTATGAGGCCCCGAGGAAAGCAAGATCTGACCGTTTCTTTCTCCTAACCCCTTTATTATTTTGCACAGTTTTAAAATGGAAATTATTAATTTTTGAGAGGATTAAGTCTCATTCGACCTCCTTGGTATGAATTATTTTAGGGAGATGAATGCCTTGCGTGCTTATTAGAGATTCAGTTCTGAGACTGTCTCTCCATCCAGACTGTCTTGGCTGATTCTTTCCTGTAAGGCAGTCATGCACAAGTTATGTTTTCTTCTGATCTTTAAGCCCGTGCCTCTCATTAGTCTGCCGGTGTGGTGGCATGTAGAGACTATAGATAAATGTCTTCTGGAGTCAGTATTTTGGTCATAGTGGTAAAGACTTAATGGCCGAGCACATACTGCATGGTTCCAATAGGAGTAATATCTGCCCTAGCAAACATTTTTGTGTTTTGTTCCTCAGCTTTCTATTTTCTTTACGAATCACTGCAAAAATGTGCACTGCATTGCACTACTGTCTTACCTACTAGCTCTTTAGGAAAGAAAAAGGATTTATTTATTTGAGAGAGAGCGAGCGAGCAGGGGAGGGACAGAGAGAGAGGGAGACACAGAATCCGAAGCAGGCTCCAGGCTCTGGGCTGTGAGCACAGAGCCCGATGTGGGGCTCGAACTCCGCATGAACTATGAGATCATGACCTGAGCTGAAGTCGGACACTTAACTGTCTGAGCCACCCAGGTGGTCCCAGCTCAATCCTCTTAAATGGTCCCTATTCTGAAAATGACACACCCACTTAGCCTTCACCTGGAGTCACACTGCTTACTCCTTCTTAACTAACTGACCACATCTAAACTACTTACTCCACCTCCGCCTTCTTTTGAATTCACCCTGTTGTCTCTAGCTTCATTACTGTCCGGTTAGTAGAGGCCATCTCCCCTTTGTCTGGGAACTGTCATGGCTTCCCTCCTTCCCCCAAGTTTCCTTTCCTTCCAGTGCATCTTCCTCAGTGGAGGCAGATTTAGCTTCTTAACATGCATATTCGATCGATTCATTTCCCTACTCAACACATTTAGGCATCTCCCTGCCCATACAGTCAAGTCTTCCTTGCACTAAATGACTTACACGGCCCTCAGGATGTCCCAGTTACCGCCCTGTCATACCACCCATGACCCTGTCTTGCAAGTCATAGTTCAGCTGCCATTTCTTCCCCAGCAGGCTGTGGAGCTGTGTCTTTGTTCATGTCAAGCGTCTTTAGCATGAAGCACAGAGAACAGCTGATACTTAATATTCATGGAAGAGAATGAAAAAATGAATGAATGAATGAATGAAGTCTAACGTCCATTTCTAAAAGTCCCATTTTTAAGCCATTAGGGTCACATGAAATTAGTACTGTGTAAGTGGAATCAAGTAGTTGAACAATCAGAACTGAACGCAGATATGAGTTCTGATAGCAGCTTGGCATGAATTACGAGCTATTTGGTAGGAGTTGTGAGTGTGGACTCTCAAACCAGACTCGCTGCTTTAAATTCTTGCTTCTGCCACTTCGCTTGCAAAAGTCACCTAACCTCTAGAGATTTCAGTTTCCCCATCTGGAAAATCAGGATAATAAACACTCTACTTCCTAGGGTTTTTAAGAGAATTAGAGGATTTAACATTTTAAAAACATGTAGGATGGTCCCATGTACAAATAAGTGCTATGTGAGTGATAGCGAGCATCATCTTTGGTCAAATAAGATACTTTTAATGTTCAAAAGTAGTGAAAGATGCATGAGCTCTGAAATCCCTATATATAGCATGTATTTATATGTAACATTTTCAATACCTAGAATTTGTCCAAGTTAAGTTTGGAAGAATAAATGGAAAGAAACAGCAGTTTTATTTTTTTTTCTTGAAACTTTTTTTTTTTACAAATAGTTTATTGTCAAATTAGTTTCCACATAACACTCAGAGCTCATCCCCACAAGTGCCCTCCTCCATCCCCCTCCCCCCTCCCCCCCACATCCATCAGTCCTCAGTTTTTGTCAGCATTCAAGAGTCTCTCATGGTTTGCCTCTCTCCCTTTCCCCCACCATTTCCCCCCTTCTTCTCCCCCTTGTTCCTCCGTCAAGTTCCTCCTAATCCTCCTATACGTGCAAACATATGATATTTGTCCTTCTCTGCCTGACTTATTTCGCTCAGCATAACACCCTCAAGGTCCATCCATGTTGCTACACATGGCCAGATTTCATTGTTTCTCATTGCCATGTAGTATTCCATGGTATAGATAAACCACATCTTCTTGATCCATTCATCTGTTGATGGACACTTAGGCTCTTTCCATGTTTTAGCTATTGTGGAGAGTGCTGCTATGAACATTGGGGTACATGTGCTCCTATGCCTCAGCATTTCTGTATCCCTTGGGTAAATTCCTAGCAGTGCTATTGCTGGGTCCTAGGGGAGTTCTATTGTTAGTTTCCTGAGGAACCTCCACACTGTTTTCCAGAGGGGCTGTACCAGTTTACATTCCCACCAACAGTGTAGGAGGGTGCCCGAAGAAACAGCAGTTTTAAAATCAGCTCCATGGTTTGCCTCTCTCCCTTTCCCCCACCATTTCCCCCGTTCTTCTCCCCCTTGTTCCTCAGTTAAGTTCCTCCTAATCCTCCTATACGTGCAAACATATGATATTTGTCCTTCTCTGCCTGACTTATTTCGCTCAGCATAACACTCTCAAGGTCCATCCATGCGGCTACACATGGCCAGATTTCATTGTTTCTCATTGCCAAGAGAGACTCTTGAATGCTGACAAAAACTGAGGACTGATGGATGTGGGGGGGAGGGGGGATGGGCATGGAGGAGGGCACTTGTGGGGATGAGCACTGAGTGTTATGTGGAAACTAATTTGACAATAAACTATTTGTAAAAAAAAAAAAAAGAAAGAAAAAGAAAAGAAAAGATGCATGATATATGAAGAGGAAAAGGCAAGCTACAGAATAACATATGTGGTAGGATTTCATTTATATAAAAGGAATATTTAAACTTAAAAAAAAAATAAAATAAAATCAGCTCCAGACCCATGCATGACTTGGGTTATCTGTGGAGTTATCTGTAACATCTTCATCAATGTCGTTCAAGATGGTAGCAATGGATCTGGGGATATAATTAAGTCACCTGCCTACATTTAAGTTAACATGAAATAATAAGACAGCAAATAGGTAGTTATTAACCCTACTTGCCCAGTGAGGTAAGCATCTGATCATGAGTGGCAAAACAGTATTTTAGAGAATTTCTTTTCCCTAAGGATATCCAGTCTCTCTGGCAACAAACAGCCTGGAAGAGAATCATCTTGTAAGACAAAGTCATACCTCAAACCCCTTCTCATCCCAGGAGCAGCAGAGTCACAGAGATCCTTCTTAGAAAGCAATCACAGCAAACGCTGTATGAAAGGGAATTAGATCTTGTGTTTTAACATTAGAAGAAAAAAATGGGAAAGGAAGGACTTTGTCCTGAATGAACATAGCAAAGGTAAAGGATATCGGGTTTTGTTTTGTTTTTTTAGTTGAAATAGAAAACATTTAATGGAACAAATGAACCAAAACTAATGGCATTTTGAAATTCTGCTTGTTAAAGTTGATGGTGTTTTGTCATTAACATACAAATAAAAAAGTGCCACCTGATATATACAAGCACAGGCAGTATCTGTGCAGTATTGCTGATCAAGTTTTACAGCTGGATCTTGAGTTCGAGGCTGAACGAAGGATCCACATCTTGAAACCACGGACTCTTCAATCAACTTCAGTTCCCCAGGAGGATGTTCTGTAGTATTTTTTCATTTCATTTTTATCCCAAGCAAAAAATTTACAATGAAAATAAAGGAGGAAAAAAAGCATGGAACAGGGTATTGGGGACCTGTTTCTTCTGTCCTCAGCAGTATCTCTGAAACTTCTTGCCTCCCCAGCAGGCTTCAAGGCTAGATGACATCTTCCAGGAATGTGCCTCATCCTTCTTTATTTTTGCTACCGTAGCAGCCACGCTAGTCTAGACAGACCTCTTATCATCAACCTCATGACTGGATTATTGCAAATGCTCCTATTTTGTTCCTACTGCAATCTATACAGTACTCTGCTCGCAGACACACCTTCACAGGACACATGTGCACTGAAACTCTGTAGTTTTCTACAGCTTCAGATCCACTTCCTTAAATGATTGCACCTCAAGTCAATATCTCAGGTTCACATTCAAGCTCCTATACCAAGTGGCCCTTCAATATACAATTTCTCACTGTCTTCAAATTACAGCCTCCATCTGACTCAGTGGGTTTCCTTCCAGCCTAATTGTCAACAAAAGCCGCACCTCTGGGCCTCTGTTTGAGCCATCTCCTTGCCTACAACAAATACCTTATAAAGCCAGAGCGTACATGTCTTTAGGGCTCTATTCATCTTAACTGTTCTGTGAAGAGTATTTAGAAAATTTATAGCCCATACAAATCCTTCTTTTTCTGAATTCCTACAGTATTGCTGGTAACAGATTGTGTTAATATTAAATAATACCTTACATTGGTTTCTATTTGGCTCATTAAAATATTCTATATATTGGGAAATATGAATAACATCTCCCCACTGTATCTATACAGTGAAAAGGTGATGAGGTCAAATATCCAAGGCACCAAAATGTCCCGACAGCCAGTCAGGAACCTTTCAGAACTAACCATCGGAGTAGATCAGAGGAGAGGCCTGGGGACAAAGGAGAAGAAAAGGCAAAAGCACACCCTCACATCTGTCTGTATCTGACCGAGCCTCCGCAGGGGAGATCCTCGTGGGCGTCGCTTTACGCTAACATGGTCTCTCAGAGGTCCTCTGCCATTTCCTCCTTCCCGTCTCCATTGTTCAATCATCATCCATGTTTATCAAGCCATTTTTACTTCGATAGTAGTAAAAATAGTTCAGTGATAAAAAATCAAGCTTTCTGTTTGTTATGAAGGCCTATGATCTCAAACTTTGGAATACCTGAATAGTTTTGATCACAGAATTTCTAATATTGATCCCAAAATGACATGGCAGGCTTTTTTTTTTTTTTTTTTTTAAATCTGAGATTGACTGAGAGAATCAGGCAGAAGCACATGCAATAATTTCTCATGGTTGGGGAAATGGGATAGTGAGGGTGACCTCCAGATGACAAAGAAGAAAAGAAAAAGTTTTGGTGTAACTTATAGACAGATAGATAGATAAAGAGATACATATCTTATAGATCTAGATATCTATACTGTGATATAGAGCCAACTTTGCTCAGGTCATGATCTCCCAGTTCATGAGTTCAAGCCCCACATTGGGCTCTCTGCTGTCAGCACAGAGTCTGATCTGGATCCTCTGTCCCCCTATCTTTCACAATAAATAAACTTCAAAAAAAGAGAGAGATAAGGAACTGCAGCAGTACAAATTGTTGGAACTATATTAATTGTGATTAAATCTGGATAATGTGAATTCCCATCCAGATGGGGATGTATCAGACAGAATACTATAGAGAAGATGGAGAACAGAGAGAATCCTTGTCATTTGGCAAGGGATTTTAGTGGTACAGAGTAAAGGCCTCTGTGACTGGAGAGGCTGATGGTGCACTGTGGTCAGTAGATTGAAGAATTAAACCCAAACCTTCTTGATGGTGTTTCAAGACAACACTTAATAAGTGCAACCAAAAGTTTTAACACACGTATGGCAAGAGTAGTCAGGGAATCCATGAGCTTGCTCTATTAATTTTCTTTATTTTTGAGAGAGAGAGAGTGTGGGGAAGGAGCGGCACGGGTGGGTACAGAGGATCTGAAGCAGGCTCTCACTGACAGCAGATAACCTGATGTGGGGCTCAAACCCACAAACTGTGAGATCATGACCTGAGCCAAAGTCAAACGCTCAACCAACTGAACCACCCAGGTGCCCCTGCTTGCTGTATTAATTAAGGAGAGTTGAAGTTCACCCTAAACACGCTAAATTTAGCTCCCCATAAAATCCATTAAATATCAGGATACAGGGGCGCCTGGGTGGCTTAGTCGGTTAAGCGTCCGACTTTCGCTTAGGTCATGATCTCGCGGTTCGTGGGATGGAGCCCCGCGTCGGGCTCTGTGCTGACTGCCAGCTCAGAGCCTGGAGCCTGTTTCAGAGTCTGTGACTCCCTCTCTCTCTGACCCTCCACTGCTCACGCTGCTGTCTCTCTCCTAGAAATAAATAAAACATTAAAAAAAAATTAAAAATAAATAAATAAATAAATAAATATCAGGATACAATTTTTGAATTAAGAATTCTGGAAGGCCAACTTTTAAGAAAAGGTAAGATTTAGATCCAGAGGCTCAGCTAAGAGTAATAATGGAATTTGGTGGAGAATCGGAAGGAGTCAAGTGTTTCTTATACTGGTCCATTGAACTGCAGGAGGAAACAGGAAAGCCAAGTCACATTAGGTAAATTCTTCCAAACAAACAATAAAAGAAGAATCACCAGGTTCTATTCCTGAAATAAGACTACACTGTGTGCTAACTAACTTGGGTTTAAATACAAAAAAGAAAACAAAACAACAAAACAACATTGAAGAATGACTAGAATCTATGGCAGCAAAGAAAAGCCTGCATATAATTTGAAAGCTGGATGTTTGGAAGATGAAAGGGGCCTCAGGGCATGCAGGTGGCAAATGGATAGGAAAGACACAAAAAGACGGTGGGGGAGCAGCCTTGCCTGGGGAAAGCAGAAGCCACGCGGTACTGAAGCCTTAGTATGTAAAGTATGTACTTCGTACTGATCCACCCAATACTCTTAAAATTCTGCAGTGGAATGGGTCACAGAAATCTCACCAGGCTAAATTAATCAAAGCTAAAAGCACAAGTAGTGAGAGGGGACGATGCAAACTTAAAACCTTAGTAATTATTTGTAATAAAAGCCTTCATCCGTATTACATTGGTGAAAGGTCTCCTTTGGGCAAGAATACTTTAGGGAAGGAGAAATGGCCCCGGATTTGAACCTGGGCAGCGAAGAGAAATCCTTGCTGGAAGTGTCTGTGGATTAAGCCACAGTATAATAAGAATCAATGTCCTCTTGGAGAGTGAAGGCTTTTAAAAAAAATCTATCACTTGGTGACTCGACGTTAGAAACAAACTATGATAAAATACAGGTACTGTAAAGCAGAGTCAATATCAGCAGGAAATCTGTATACTGTTTGAAAACACCCTAAAGCAAACCCAGGAGAAGTGTGTGGTATGAATCAAAGAGAAAGATCATGTATTTCCTTACCATCGTCCACGTTCATCTTTCTCCTTCCCCCCTGTTCCTCACTGGGGCTCATTTCTCTCCCACCAGTCACCGCACCCTCTTCCCCAACCGCCCACACCTAGAAACCCACAGACAGCACAGACATCTGGCCACTAATAGGCTAGCATTATCAAAAATACATCTTTTTCAAATGAGAACTCCAAACCTGTGTCTTATGGCAGGTTAGTGACAAACTAGAAATCTAGAGGGTCAAAAATAATTTCAGGTATATTAATATCATTGCAGGCTCTCAGGCCCAACATCTTGGAGTTCTTCTTTATTCTTTTCTCCTCCCCTTTCACCCTAATTGTTCTAAATCGAGATCATAATAACTAGCACTTCTGGAGCACTGCCGATAAACCTTAATGAATATATTGTCTCTAATGCTGCAAACCACGAGTAAGGCAGACAGTACAGCCCTCATTGCTGAGGTGGAAAGAGTGTGATCCACCCAAGGCCATGTAGCTAGCAAGTGCTAAGAGTCGTCTTTACCAGTTTTCTTTCATTAAAACCCATTTTCTCCCCCAAGATGGCCTCATCACCACTTACTCTTATTCCCAGAGCTTCAAGATTTTCAGACTCCTCTCTTTTCAACTCATCTTTCACAGGAAATTCCAAGCTAATTTTCCCAAGCAAAGCTTTTTTAAAAAAAAAATTTTTTTTTCTTTTATTTATATTTGAGACAGAAAGACAGAGCACAAGTGGGGGAGGGGCAGAGAGAGAGGGAGACACAGAATCTGAAACAGGCTCCAGGCTCTGAGGTAGCTGTCAGCACAGAGCCCGAAACTGGGCTCAAACCCACGAATGGTGAACTCATGACCTGAGCCAAAGTCGGACGCTTAACCGACTGAGCCACCCAGGCATCCCCCAAGCAAAGCTTTTATATCAGAAATCTATTGGGAAATCTATTTTATCTGTATTTTTAGGACAATGCAGTGGATGAGAAGAGGGTCCAAAGGAAAGCAATTAAGGAAATCAAGAGAAAGGAGGGGCAATAGTGTAATCACAGACGAGGTGAATCAGGGCTATGAGAAGTCAAAGCCAGGACCAGCTACGCCAGATACCAACAATACAAGAAGGCCAATGGAGGAAACTCAGATAAAAGCAGCAAGTCAAAAAAAAATCCATGGTGCTGAAAGGACAATTGAGTGGGAGAACCTGGAAAGATCTAAAAGGAAGAGCCATTTCACAGGATGAATCATGAATGGACTTCTGGAAAATTCTACGTTGTGAGATGTTAAGTATAAAAAACATCAATGACTTGAAGATGGCTTTAGGTAAATCTACAGAAAATAGCCTGTAAAGGACTCTTAAAGGAAGCTTCTGATATTTGGAATATACCTTAATCCTTTTGAGGTTAACATCCCTGATGACAGTTCTTCTTTTTTAAAATTTTTAAATGTAATTTTGAAAGAGACCCAGAGTGTGAGCAGCAGGGGAGGTGCACAGAGAGAGGGAGACACAGAATCTGAAGCAGCTCCAGGCTCCGAGCTGTCAGCACAGAGCCCAGTGCAGTGCTTGAACTCATGAACTGCAAGATCATGACCTGAGCTGAAGTCAGTCACTTAACCGACTGAGCCACCCAGGTGCCCCTATTCTTCCTTTTTTTAAAATGCTCTGTGACTATGGTTAGAGCCAGAACAGCAGACAGAATGGTTAGGCCTCTCTATTGGGAAAGGCAACACAGACTGATTCCTTCCGACTCCTTCACTCACTAACGTGGTCTATTCCACGTTCTTCCTGAACTTGAAGGTCACTGTCTGCAAAATGGAGGAAATGACGCTTCCTACTGTAGAGCATGGTTGCGAAAATGATATCTATAGTTTGGCACCATGCCCAGAACATGATAAGTCTGAATAATGGTTAGAAATCTATGACCCTTCCCTCTAATGTTGAAATAAGGAAGAAACCAGAGAGCAGGAAGTGAGGAAAGAAGGGAAGGCGAAAGGAAGAAAGAATGGGTGGAATGAGACATATGGAGGAGGGGGAAAAAAAAAGGATTTTTTAAAGTAGAACTAAGCCGGGATGTTTCATAGGAAATCTGTAGGAAAAGTCAAATAAACAGAACTTCAAAATTGCTCAGTTAACATGAAAAGCAGATGTGAAAAACTGAACTAGCAGAAATGATTGAAACAGAAAGCAACCAAATAATCCAACAAGTGAACGAATCATTAGGTAACCATCAGCAAGGAAAGAAAGACAACACAGTTCAAAATTATGTGCAGATGTAACTCTCTCCCCAAGATAGTCCCTGAGTGGCGCTAGGCACTGTCACAGACAGAAGTGTAGTGAGCTCAGATCTACACGGCTCGGAGGCAGCCTGTAGGAAGAGAGAAAGTCCAGGACGCCAGTTAAATGTCTAGGTGGTCCGAGCCGGGACACACAAGTGGACTTGTGTCACATCACTCCCCTCGTTCATAAGGGTTTGATGTACTGACGGCTTAAATAATTTATTGGAAATATCGTTCCAAAAGAGAAGAGGGAAAATAATGATAATAAATAAGAGAAAAGCAGATATTATCAAGTCAGTTAAACCTCAGGCCTGACCTTTTACTATTTGTCCAGAAACACCCAGAGAGTTAATTTAGCAAATTTCAACAGAAACTTTAACTGCCTCATGGTCAATAAGGCTGTGAAGTAGTTCCCTGTGGCGGCTCCAAAAGAAGCTGTAGGAAACCAGTAAAGCTTGAGACATTTATTTCCAGCCATTTCCTTCGCCTGCCTGAAATTCCCCTTCATGTCATCAATCTCTTGATACACTCTTAAAAAATCATTATCCCCTTCTCCTGACCTAGAGGGATCCTCTCCTCCTCTTTCTGACTCTTAGCAACAACCGCTCTTTGGTGTTCTATCAGACAACTTGATAACAGCTCAAAACTCCAGTCTGTGCGAAGGGAGAAAAATACTTCCTCCCCCGCAAATTCCCATCTTAAGTTCCACGCAGTAAAGTCTTCAAACGCTATTCTGAGAATAGTTTAATCAACGATGCTACAGGGCTGGTGGGCTCCGCTCAGAAGCGGGAAACATGGATTTTTGACATCAGCTCCCTTCCTGCCATTACTCATTGGAGGCTCCTGGCCTTTTAGAATTTTTTTTTTTTTAAGGAAGGAATGAAAGCTTGTGCTCAGATGTGAGAGGGTTACCATAAAAGAAACGACAGGTCATCTTTAAAAGTGCTCGACGTTTTTCATAGGAAAAGGTGTCGTAAACAGAAAACTTTATTTTTACAATACCATTAAGTGTTGCTTTATGATCTAATTTTTATTAGGAAGTTCTGTCACTTACAGAGAGTTATATGTAATTTGTATCAATAAGCTTAACTCTTTGCGACATGATACCAGGGCACCCTAGCCACTGAAGTTCACACTCCAGCAAAGGGCGATGAATAAGAACGAATTTAATAAACTGTAACATGATTTTCTTTGTTTGCTTCTTAGCAAATAAAAACCACTGTGGATTCTTTCCCAGGAACAAGATCATGCAGTAATCAATTGTTAAAAAGATATATCTTTTAATGTATATTTATTTTTGAGAGAGAGAGAGACAGAGTGCTAGCGGGGGAGGGTCAGAGAGAGAGGGAGACACAGAATCCAAAGCAGGCTCCAGGCTCCGAGCTGTCAGCACACAGCATGATGCGGGGCTGGAACCCACGAATGGCAAGATCATGATGTAAGCCAAAGTCAGACGCTTAAATGAGTGAGCCACCCAGGTACCCGGTAATCAGTTGTTTTAAAAACCAAATGGAAGAAAAGAATAAGCCTTCAAAAAATCAAATGGCTTTAAGATAAAGTATTGCGATGAACTAAGAAGAAATTTATCCATTATTCATTCCTTTTTTAAATTATACTAGTACTTTTCTGATTGGAAGAAGTATAGAAAGCAGTATGTAGTCATCTTTTACTGTAAGAGACCAACCTTGTGAAGATCACCCCCATTATGTGAGTAACTACAAGAGAAACATAACGATACTTATGTTAAGGATAGTCCCTTGACTTTTTTAAAGAAGAAAAATGACGTAAGCCTTTTATTTTGACATTTGTCTTTTAACAAAAACCAATACAGTAAAAAAAAAAAAATTACCATTTAGTTACACAAGCTAGGTGATAGTTTATCAATGTTTTATTTATTTTATTTTTAATTTAGAGACAGAGAGCTGGAGACTGGGGGAGAGGAGCAGAGCGGGGAAGAGAGGGAATCCTAAGCAGGTGCCATGCTCGGCGCTGAGCCCGATGCGGGACTTGATCCCTCGACCCTGGGATAACCACCTGAGCCAAAATCCAGAGTCCCACGCTCAACAGGCTAAGCCACCCAGGCACCCCAATGCCTTATCTTCATCACTTTCTTCATGTAAGGTCTGAAAGGTTTTCTCACAGAGTATAAGATTTGAATGAGTTGGAAGAGTGGTAAGTACATGTTCTCAGCACAGCAAAGAACTTGGGAAGAGTTGAAATAAGGAAACCAGGAAGAAGGGACCCAGGTTTGAAGGCAGGTTCAAAGACTAAAGTTTCTCAACCTGCTGACAGGAGACACCCCTGGGAGGCTGTTAAAGAGTAAGGAACGCTGGGCCCTCATCTCCATGGCTCTGATGTAATTGGTCTGGTTTGAGGCTCGAGCACAGGTAGTTTTAAAAGTCTCTCCACGTTCTTTCAACCTGTAACCAGGGCTGGGAGTGGCCAGCCCTCCACATGCGGTGCCTGTGCCCTGGGGGCTCTTGAGACATTTGTACACAGTCCATGAAGTCATAACACCTGTCCCAATAATACTAAGGCATCATTTGCCTTTTTCAGTGTGTTGACACTCACGGTGACGGTGTAAAAGCAGTGATGGGTAGAAGAGCATGTTGGCATGAATCAAGATAGTGGCACTGCACCAGGCACCGTATTTTTTACCATCAGACATCGTGCTTAAAAGAAAAAAATACCAGTTTCTCATAAGAATGACCTTGATGAAGCAGAGAAGAGTATTAATTTCATTAGATGTCAAACCATGGCTGTCTGTCTTAATACACTGTGACAAAATGGGAACTATGTATACAAAGTATGTTTGCTGTATCCTGAAGTATGATGTTGTCTCGAGGAAAAACAGTTGTGTGATTGAAGTGTGAGCTAAAATTAGCCAACGTTTTTGCAAAACACCAATGTTATTCAAAACACTGGCTAACAGGCAAACTGTGGTTAGAAGGATTGGGGTGTTTGGTAGGCAGATTATGGAATGAAGTAACAAGCCTGATGCTTCAAAGGAAAACAACTGTCAGTATGTACTGTTCATGATGAAGTCTGAGTTTTCATGTGAAAATTAAATTTTAGAATACTTACATCCACAACTGGAAGACATAACCGCCCCCCACTACTTAAAGACTTCTGTGATGAGATCAGCATTTATAACGATATACTTTCTGATATTGTATAATGATATCATTACCATTTATAAGAGCTGCATAAATCAGTCACACAGTATTTTCCAAATGAGCAGTGCATGATGGCATAATATTATGTGTGTGTAAAAGACTCATTCAAGTACAAGATAAACCAATGGGTTTCAACAGAGAAAAGAAAGTTCACCGATAAGATGTTGCATGCCCTATAATGAATGACCAAAAGAAGTTCAGTTTCTAGTCTTAAAGAAATTACCACTTGTCAAGATTTGAGGTCCTATCAAAGAAGAAAATCCAACATTTTCTGAAAAGGCAATTAAAATACTCTTCCCTTTTGTAACAGCATAGTTGCAGGAGGCTGGGTTTTCTTTGAGGACTTCGATGAGAAGAACATAGTGCAACACAAGATGGAGAAAGAAAAATGAGAATCCAGCCCTCTTCCTTTAAGCCAGGCATTTAAAGAGATGTGCACAAACGCAAAGCAGTACCCCTCATCTCCCTAACCTTGTTTGGAAAAGTTCACTTTTCACAAAAATATTTTATGTCGACACACAATGAGTTGGCTATTTGTTAATTAAGAAATAGATTGTTATAATGTCTCCATCTCAGTTTTTAAGATGGCGAAGACTGATGGAAGGTAACACACATCAACATGGTGGTTCTCAGTAGTTTTTAGGAGCGTGCGGGGTTCCCGAGGTCACAACATTTGAGAACCTGCCACCCCAAACCAGGGACACAGGACACAGAGCCTGGTCAGATGAATGTCGTCCCGCAGCTACAGCTAAACAGAAGGACACTGAGGGAGCAGAGATGGAATGTGATACAAAAGCCCAAGGGGGGCCAGGAAACGTGAGGAACCATGTGACATGGCCGAGGAGAAGAGACACACAGAGAGATGGCTGTCGCAGGGAGCAAATGACATTGGTCCAGGCATGAAAAGGCTAAGAGCTGATGAAGAGATTCGATTCTGATCTGTGGAAAGGCGGACGTGAATACTGTGATAGCACTAGAGGAAGTTATTCTGATTTTTAAGGCAAGGAGTGAGCAACGTACTCTAAGAGGTTGTCTTTGGGTGACTGCTAGGAATCCATGGGTGCCCCATCGTGTCTCCGGGGCTGGAAGGAAGCCAGCCTGGGGGAGGAGCCGGTAAGAAATTAAACTCTGCTTTACTCTCGTAAGGTTGTTTCCTGACCCCAAATTCTTCATGATAACTTAGTCAATTATCCTACTTTTAATATTTACACCCTGTATGAGGGTCTCTGAATACATCCATTTAATTCTGTTTACCATCTGGGTCACGAGCGTGTCTTACAATGTACATTTCCAGGTTTGACGTTGGGAAGAATGAGAGAGAAAAAATCCACCAGGGATCTCTCAAGTGGAGAGACAGGCCACAAAGGAAGGGCTCTCTCTTCCTATTTTCTTTTCAAAGCTTATTTATTTATGTTGACACAGAAAGAGAGAACAAGCAGGGGAAGGGAAGAGGGCAAGGGAGAGAGAGGGAATCCCACGCAGGGGTTCTCCT
Source organism: Hyaena hyaena (assembly GCF_003009895.1). Classification (NCBI taxonomy): domain Eukaryota; kingdom Metazoa; phylum Chordata; class Mammalia; order Carnivora; family Hyaenidae; genus Hyaena; species Hyaena hyaena. The sequence continues at coordinate 683,143 of NW_024081472.1, read as the reverse complement.
CTGACAGTGTGGAGCCCAATGCGGGGCTTGAACTCACGAATCATGGGATCATGACCTGAGCCGAAAATGAGCCTGACGCTGAACCTGCTGAGCCATGTAGGCGCCCCCAGCGCTCTGTCTTCCGGAGGAGAGCCTGGGAGCACCAAACCATGCTCAGAAAAAGGCAAAGATTCAAGCTTAGGAGCTAAAGGTTGTAGAGAACAAGACAGTTTCCATCTCTGGGATATGGTCTCTGTCTCAGAAAGTTGAGGCTGTTACTTTATCCCGTGAGACTCGAGGGGGTTTGAGAGAACATTCTCAAGAGCTGGCTGGCTGCGCTTGCTCCACCGCACTCCCTGGGAAGTGCTGCTTGAAAATCAAATTGCCACGTTGCATGTGCATCGTATGTTATGCCTGGACTATTGTCCTTTGAAATGGATTGGTCAGGGTATGCCATTCACAGAAGAGCAGTAAGCAGCCGGCTTGATATTACCCCCGGAGCTTTGCGTTCGTGGAGAGAATGCCCAAGTAAGTGATCCTAGACTACTCTTAAAACACGAGAGCCTGTTCAGACCAAGCAGAGGTTGGGGGAAAAAAAAAGTTTCCCTGTAATCTTAGAACTAAGGCAACGTTTCCCTGACTACTCATTTATAACCTTGCTCTGCCATCTCTGTGCTGGTCAGGATCACACTCAGGAGCCCTGTGCACAGTCACGTGTCTGCAGACGTGCACAGACTGTCATTTGTCACCACGAGGAAAAAGACGTGCATCCTCAGGGATGGGTATGAAATTTGGTTTTCCAGAAATTTACTAAACGCCATGGATTTCTTAACGTTGAGTTCATGTCGTGATGCCAGTTGAGGGAGAATAATTTCAAATCGGCCTTCCAGTCACATTGGAAGAATGTCAAGACCAGCAAGGTCCACATTATGCGTTACATACTTTTCTGAGAAAGTCAATGCTGAGGTAACATCACAGACCCAGAAAGCTACTAACACTTTAACTTCGTAATATGATGTTTAATTAGTTACTTTACCAGCGGCCTCAATTATCTGAATCAATAGCATTTAGAAGGGAACAATAAAACTGGCTGAAATGATCAAAATAAAGGTTTATTTTCCAACTTATTGATTCTAAGAGTTTCTCCGATAATCAGTTAAGGTCCCTCTGTACAAGTGAAGAACACTGTTAATTAACTGGCACCAAAGAAGTTCTCTGGGGAAACACAAGTAAGATCTTACCTGCTCGATCCAAGTGGGTTGTCTGATGTGGGAAAAGACACGTATGGGCGCTCTCTTTTAATTCTTTCTGTTTCTGGAGTGACCTAGAGAGGAAGGTAATCAGATGAGAGTGTGCATGTAGAAGGAGGTGCGTATTTGATGTCTGAGGAAGGGAAATATGAAATAATGCCAGAGAGAGTCACGAGAGAACAGATCATGGCTGCCAGGAGGCATTCAGAGCCCACTTGATATTAGTAAAATGGAAATTTAAAGTGATACGCACACTGTGATCGAAATTCCCTCCCACGGGGATTCAGAGATGTTGGCACTTGAAAGAGATTCATGGGGCGTCTGGGTGGCTTAGTCGGTTAAGCGTCCGACTTTCGCTTAGGTCATGATCTCGCGGTTCGTGGGATGGAGCCCCGCGTCGGGCTCTGTGCTGACTGCCAGCTCAGAGCCTGGAGCCTGTTTCAGTCTGTGACTCCCTCTCTCTCTGACCCTCCCCTGCTCACGCTGTCTCTCTCTCTCTCCTAGAAATAAATAAAACATTAAAAAAAAAAAAGAAAGAAAGAGATTCATGTAACTGGGGTTATGGTTTAGCCAAGCGGGAAGATGGATTATTAGGATTGACCATGAACTTCAGTTGGCTAAGAAGAGCAATATGGGGACAGGCAGTGAGCGAGAGTGTAAAGGTAGCACGTTCAATTAATTTCACGTCTTACTTTGCCAGGAGCATTGTCGGAATTGAGGATCTAGGTCTGACAAACACTTACTCTTGAAACTTCTCTCAATAAGCCACTGGTCTTCGCTTTTTTAAAATATGCTTGGATAAATATTAGATATGTATTATATAAATTAAATTCTTCTTTTTCTTTGTTCTGCTTATTATGATAATTAGAAAAATCTTTCCATGCCAAGTTTATGAAAACAGCTGGGCATATTTTAAAACCTAGTCTGATACCTTTATGTCTCAATATTTTACATCTTTGCTCCATGTGGAATTTGATTTGGAATGAGGAATAAAAAAGGAGTTCGGTGTTTTTCTTCCCATTGGGTAATTCTTCCCTTAATTCCCTTTTCTTTTTCCATTCAAAGACATCCTAACTGCTTTTACAAGAGAATAAAATGGCATCTATTTTGAGAAAAGAACAAAAGTGTCTGGACCTTTTATTATGTGGTCAAAAGCACCCACAGTTAAAGTAGCAAGTTTTATTACGAGTGCTTATGAATAAAATCGTAAAACGCAACTGAAGAAAATAATGTAACGGAGATCAGAGAGAGATGACAAATGCCAAGTTTTTAGGAACTATCCATATCATAGAAGTGTTAATTATTTCTAAATTAATGTAGGATGTCAGTGTGACACACTCAAAATTCTAACAGCATTTTGGAGAAAAAAAGTTTAATAATCCTATAATTTATCTGGAAAAATCAAAACATAATAACTATGAGATTTAGATTTTCCAATAATAATTATTTAAGAGAATTCTTATAAAAAACAAGTTTTTTTTAAGTGTTTATTTATTTTGAGAAAGTGTGTGTGTACAAGCTGGGGAGGGGCAGAGAGAGAGAGTGAGAGAGAGAATCCTAGGCAGGCTCTGTGCTGTAAGAGCAGAGCCCACTATGGGGCTTGATCTCATGAACCATGAGATCATAACCTGAGCTGAAAACAAGAGTCAGATGCTCAATCAACTGAGCTACCCAGGTGCCCCAAAATATAAATTTTAAAAATTAAAATATGAGCACTACAGGTCATATGAGAAATGTATATTAAAATTTAACTCTTATCTTCTATCAGATTGGCAAAGATCAAAATGTTTGAAAACCTACTACTTTTGTGACAGTGCAGGAAAAGTTGTCATTTTATTGTTGTTGGTAGAAGGGTGCATTGGTATAGGCTTTAAGGAAGGCTATATTGCAATGTCTAAGTTAAGAATATACATACCTTACATCTAACAATTCTACTGAAAGAAATTTATCTTACATTTATTATCACTTATGCTTATGTAAAGGGTGATTAATTGCAGCCTTCATATATATTAATAAGAAATAGACTATACAAATCTCTATCATGGACTATTATACAGTTGCATAAGAATGAGGAAGAATAATACATGTATATTTGTCTACATATTTACAACATACTTTCAAAGGATTTATACATCAAAACATACACTCATGTCCCCAGTACACATTGATTGTCTCTGGAAGAGGAAATGACTTCTTGGAAACGAGCAAGAGTAGAGACTTCTAACTTTACATTCTTTTGTATTTTGGAACGTTGAACCTTATGAATATATGACATATTTTTAAAAAATAGAAATGGAGACAGAGGTAAGAAAAGAATCCCTTTCAATCTATGTTGAATATCTCTCCTAGATTTTTGTCTGAAAATATTCTAATTTTCTTTCTTATTTTCTTGAAAGTTAATTTTGTTAGGCACACGATTGCTAATTGATGGTTATTTCCTCTCAGAACTTAGAGGAGTTAATTACACTGGCTTCTGGCTTCAGCGGTTGCTGTTGAGAGTTAACCCTACATGTAAGTTTCCTGTCTTTGCAAGGAGTCTGTTTTGTCTGGATACTTTCCACCTCTCTGTCTTTGGTGTCATTGATTGTCCAAATGGTGTGTGTATATATGGGTTTATTTTTATTTGTTTATTCTGCTTGGAGTGTACTGTGCCTCTAAATCTAGTGATTCATATCTTTCAACATATATTTAAAATTCTCATCACTTTTCAAAATATTTCTTTTCTGCCACTCTCTATTTTGTCAATTGACAAAAGAGTAAGTTTAACTTTTTTCATATCTAAACATGTCTAAGTGGGGCTGCAAATTACTCTCAACAGCATGCTACAGTATCTTTGGCAAAGTCTTTCATGTTGTGTCTACCTTGAACGTCTCCAACTCCGTATCACAGTTTCCATATTTTATGCTACATAATGGATGTCTGTGCTGCAATCTGAGTGATTTCTTTTGTTCTGTCTTCCAGTTTATTATCCTCCCTTCAGTGCTTTCTATCATGCTGTTGAGTTTATACATTACATTGTACATTTCATTGGCATTACATTTCATTTCCTCTTCCACAAATTCTGCCCTTAATTTTAAATTTTCTCAGGCCTTTGGTATCTCCTAATTCTCTGCATTCTACCCATTTAGAATTTGGTCAGTGAAATCTCTGTGGGTTTTTCGAAGCTCAGCAAAGCATTTTAAAAGCATGTCTTATCTAGCATTTTTAGGTGTTTCTAAGGGTGTATCCAGGATTTCCAGGTTGTTTCAAGCATCTGAGATGCAAGTTGCTGGAATGAATTAAGGGAGATTTTGATAACTTAAACGGAGAAGGTGAGGATATCAACATAGGGAAAATTATATGCTAACAACAAGGAAGAAGAGGGACAAACAGTTGCAAAGGAGCTGGAAGTATTCATGGAGAAATACTTTAGAAATACTTTAGATGTGTCAACAGAGAGCAAGGAGATCAAATTCTTTGAGCTAGCTGGGATGCCTGTGAAAAACTACAGGTGTTCATTTAAAAGGGCTGCAAAAAACAGTGTTTCACATTTCCTCAGAGTTCCGGCTAAGACCAAAGGTAGCTGGAATCTTTAGGGCAGAAGTCAGAGATCGGGCAGGTTTTGTTGATTACAGCTGTGAGATTCCATTTTTCTAAAGAGTGGGATGGGGAGATGAGAGAGAAATGGTGGAGGCAGCTGAGGGAGTGAAGAGAGAGCGAGAGCAAAGTCGCCAGGTAAGAGGGTATTTGACATGTTGTCTTAGAGGCAACCCCTCTCCTTCAGACACACAGCAGTAACACAGTTCAGGAACGAGAAGCGTCAGGTCTCACCTCGCTCCGCACGAGGCCGTCCTGTCCGTGGGCCAGACACACAGTGGGAACTGAAGCTGGGACCAGTACCAACACCCAGCAGATACTCCTGGGATCTGTCACTTCTCCAGAGCAACGTGCAATAAGAAATGTCCCCTTCGGATCAGAGCAGGGGCCAAACCCAGCGCACCATTTGAAACTGTGTGCTTCTTTGGAATAGCCATGCTTGTAAAAGAAGTACGAGGAAAAACTACTATAGACTGTTGACTGTTGCTTTTATACACTTGGATGGGAAGGCAGAGAAACAAACAGCTTTGCAGCCAGAATGTGGACCACTCGTCTCCATGGCCAGGCTGTGGAGCCAAGAGCATCTGAGCAGGAGTCCTTAACCATCCTAAGGAGAGTACATTCCAGACCTGTGGGGAGGGGGAGAGGGTGGGAGACCAGGAAGTGACAGCACTTGAAACAGTAATTTGGAGAGAGATTGTTTGTGATAGGGAGGGCAGGGGGGAGGGAGAGAGAGAAGTTGAGGGGGGAGGAAAAAGAAGAGCTAAAGGGAACAAAAGAATATAGCAACATTCAGGAGCCTGATGCAAGTTAACATTGCAAACATGTGAGGAAAAAGATAAAGCTTGGAAAGGCGACCGATAAGCTAAAAAACACAACGATCAGGAGATAAGTTCACTCCAGAAGAAATGAAAATAACAGAACATTTTGAAAATCACAAAAATATATGATTAGGATAGAAAGAACAAGAAATCACGAAACACACCACATGGGAGTTAAGTAACAAACAGTTAAAAAGCAACACTTAACATATTTGCGAAGAAAAACACACTTTGCAATAAAATCTAAGTATATAGGAGGGGGTGCCTGCGTGGCTTGATCCGTTAAGCCTCTGACTCATGATCTAAGCTCAGGTCATGATCTCAAGTTCGAGCCCAGCATCAGGCTCTGCGCTGACAGCTTGGAGCCTACTTGAGATTCTCTCCCTCTCGCTCTCTGCTCCTCCTCCACTAGTATTTTTTCTCTCAAAATAAATAAATAATTAAAATATTTAAATATATAAGATAACTATGTACTAGGCCAAATTAAAGAGAGAATACATAAATCAAAGTATTCATCTAAGAGGGACACACCTCCGATGTCGGACATGAAGGTACAGGACAGAGAACACACTAACTGAAAAGTGGCTTAATGACGATAAACCCAACCCAGAGATTACAGAGGAAATACAGGCCTCAAGGAAGAGAGGGATCTGTGAAGTCACCTCTGGCATTAGGGATGGTTTTGGGGGATATAATGGAATAAGGGATTAGCCCCGTAGGCTCTCAGAGAGGGCTCCAAACCCAAGTGCGTTGCCAGGCTGGTGATGTAAGTGTAAGAAGTTACGGGACTGCGAGTTGGTAAGATGCTTAGGGACAATCAATGTTCTGTGTGCAGAGGCATTAAGGATGGGGCCGGGACAGATGTGAGCAAACACCTCAAAGACACAGCAGCCCACGTGGGAATGCAGCTCCGTCGTTAGGAGACAGAGTTTTAAGAGAGAACCCATAAATCTGGACTTCTAGGTCACAGCTTCCAATTTTAACTGTTGGCAAACAGTTTAAAATATGGAGCTGTATAAAACGGAGCAGGCCAAAAAGCACTTGCCTGCAGGCTGAAATTTGCACCGCTGACTTCAGAGAAATGTGCACAATTAGTGGAAGCTTTATAGTCCTGAACAGGCTTGATGGGACTCTGTGGGTTCCTCTGACCTGCCTCCTCTCTTGTCAAAACCATGCTATTTAAATCAATATCACAACATCTGTAAAATGCAGTTTCCACTGTGACTCTAACAGATTCCTTTTTGCCCACATAGGAGGCAGGGTTTGCTTATCCCTGAAGTCAGGAGCCATGCCTGAGATTTTGCTGGGTTGGCCAAAATTAGGTCTTTAAGTTCCAGAATACTTAAACATGATAGCTTCCTGTAAAATTAGGTTTGGTTTCGTTGTTTTCGCTAAAGAGAATTTTACCAGATCAGCCACATTTTCCTTCAAAAATGAAGACAAATTCAGGCTCTGCGCTGACAGTGTGGAGCCTGCTTGGGATTTTCCCCCTCCCCTCCACCCCTCCCTCACTCGTGCTTTCTCTCTCTGTCAAAAAAATAAATAAATAAACTTATAAAAAAGCCAAAATATCAATGAATTTTGAAATAGTCTGTGCTTTCTTGTGACAAAGTCCTTTCCCATAACCCCCAAGGGAGCTATGTGGGCACCATAAAGATAGTTACTTGTAATTTATTATCTTTCTGGAGAAAAAAAATCATCTTATTTTTATTTTAAGATTTTACTCTTAATTAATCTCTATATTCAACGAGGGTCTCAAACTTACAACCCTAACTAAGATCAAGAGTCATCTGTTCTTCGTACTGGGCCAGCCGGGTGCCCCAAAAATCATCTTTTACAACGTTCATCTTACCACTTGGCTTACCACTTACCACTTGGCTCATTTTTGTTTCTTGGAACACTATTGCACACAAACACATCATCTAATAACTAACTTAGGCATCAAACAATAACAGAGTGATGATGAAAATCGTGTCTGACAATGTGTTTCTGACACATTGACAATGACAAGAAGTAATCCAGTGAGCACTCAACTGCTGATTTCTCCTCATCATTTCCTATACAGTTGTATACAAAGTTGTGCTGCTTATATGAAATATAATGAAAATATATTTAATGAAATATAGTAAAGGGTCATTTTGATGACATTTGTGCAAGAAGGACTTACCCTGCTCAACTCTTAAGTGTCTCCATTTTATTTCGTCTAAAGACACCTTTGTTTCTTTAAATATTTTACTTGAAAATATTTCAAGCCTTCAGTTAATAGGAATGTCTCAAGCATTAGGCCATTGTAATAAATCACTTAAATTGCCAGGTTATATTTTACAGCTTTGGTTGCTTGAATATTTATTGTAAAGCATCCAATCCAATGATTTCCATTTTTGTAATTAAGAAGACCCGGAAAAATAATTCTAATTGCTAAGGCAAGAATGATAGCAATGTGTTCTCAGAATTTTGTCAAAGTCCTTAGGTATTATCTTCTATGGTGAACACACTTTTATTAGAAGGTCAGGGGAAGAATAATGACCAGAAGTCCCCGACACTTTAATGTGAGGGAGGTTTGGGTCTATTACGCATGTCCTAACTTTCAAGGCACAACCGTCTCTGCTGGTGTGTTTTTCTATTATTGTTAAAATATTTCTCATTCTTAACCCACAAAATACTTTCTTCACGGGAGACAACGAAGCCTGAGTTTGGCGGTCCCAGGATTATTCTGATGGCACTATTTAACAAGTATACTGATCTCAAACCTATCCCACTTACTCTTCTCTTTAGTTCGAATCTGTTACCTTCCTACACTTTTAGGTCAACCCATTCTTCACTCTTGAAAGACTGCAGTCTACCTTCTAGTTATCCTAGACAGTAAGTTGATTTTGCTCTTTGTCCCTCCAAAGTTTCTCATTTTATATTGCTGCCAAGACCCCAAACAGTTAAGTGATCCTTGACTTGAACTCACCATTTTCTCCTCTGCCTTTCCATCTGTCATCCACTCCTGAACATTTCCAATATAAGCCCTCACCAGACTCGTGCCCACACCGGGGCTCTTATTTATATTTTAATCATTTCCTCTATCAAATCCTATCTCTACCTCATTTACAGCCTTCTTAAATCTTTAATCTGTGAGTTTCAGAAGATCCAGAATTCTGCTGCTACAACGTGTTACCTCTGCATTTTTCAAAGCCCTATATTCTTGACCTTTTCTTATAATCTTTGATGGCTTCTTCATCAGAAAACTCTGTTAGCAGCTCACTTGCTTTTTTCTTGTTATCTTTTTAACTTTCTCATATCCTTCTCTTAAATCAGTCCCGTGAAAGAAACCACAATGCAATGGACCTAATTTCATTGTGTTTCTGTGAAGTTTATCTCACCGAATCACTCAACATAGAGCCCCTGAGTCTGTGCCCAAAATTGTATTGGAAACGGCATATAAAATGGTACACGATTCATGGACCATCTACCATTAAATGTTTACTGAGCTGATCACTCGAAGTCACCGTTATGAACATGAATTACTATTCTCTGCTGTAATAAAGGGCTGACCTTAACAGGGAATGAGACAGCAAGGCTCCCTACATTTTGAAATCTTGATTTCCGCTTTTTGTAGTTTCTGCCCTTTGTGTGTGTTTCTTGCTTTTATCAGTATGGATACCAATAAGCTCCCTCCCACCCTATCTCCCATTTTTGCTTTAAAAATTTTTTCTTTTGTTTAGTTTCTTTCTTTTTGAGAGAGAGAGAACGGGAGGGGCAGAGAGAGAGAGGGAGAGAGAATCCCAAGTAGGCTCTACACTGTCAGCACAGAGTCCGGTGTGGGGCTCGATCCCATGATCCTGGGATCATGACCCGAGCCAAAATCAAGAATTGGACACTCAACCATCTGAGCCACCTAGGCATCTCTAGATATGCTAAAATTTTATTCAACTTCTGAAATCCACGGCCACTCATTTTGATAAAGAGAGTAACCTGAAGCCTTTTAGAATGATGATATTCAATAACAAAAAAGTTATTTTTGAAATGTCAAAAAACAGAGTTATTTGTACTTTCATTTTCCCCTTTCAAGTAAAGTTCTCTGGGCTATATGTCAAAAGATTACATTTCCTGTAGGCTAGGGATATTTGAGGAAATAAAATAAAAATGCATTTTGTGTACATTTAACTTTGTAAAACTGTACTTCTTATCTCTTGAAAGCAATTAGAAGGAAGCCTGGAGACAGAGCATAGGGGTGGACCTGAATGCAAAAAGAGAAGGTTCCAGAAACTCTGGGAAACTAGGACTCTGAAGCATTAGCTTTTTTTTTTTTTAATTTTAAAGAGAGAGAGAGAGAGAGCATCCAAATGTGGAATGGGAGAGGAACAGAGGGAGAGGGAGAGGGAATCTTAAGCAGGCTCCATGCTCAGTGCAGAGCCCGACTTGGGTCTCAAGCCCACACTCCTGGCATCATGACCTGAGCCAAAATCAAGAGTCAGGCGCTCAACCAACTCAGCCAGGACTTCCAGGCATTAAAATAATTTGATTAGTATACAAGGAATATAAAGCCAAGGCACTCATTATTTACAGACTAAAAAAAGGTCATTTTTTACCAGCAATCCTTCACACTCTATTGAATCTTTTGGGGGAAAAATATGCTTTCACAACGGCTAGCTACACTGTAACGTTTCTGGAGCCGCCATAGGGAAACCTCTGATATTTGATTTCCCTGAAAACCAAGAGAAGTTCTTTCACGACTCCTCCAAAGGAGAAATCTCTACAAAGCCAAATGTGTACATGAGCATCGCCTCCTCCGATGCCGACCTCTTGGGAGAACAAGGAGCCCAGGAGCTTCCAGCTGGAGGGTCGCTGAGCCCTGGCATCTCTCACCTGTCGTTCCCACTGCCGGGAAGGCTGCAGGCAGGTATGGCTGGAACGTTCACCCTACTCCACTCCACCTTGGAAAAAGTGAACCTGAGCGTAAGTGGTTGGGTACAAACTGAGCTGTGTTTTTTAAGAACCTGTAACACTGAGCAATCAGAAACGGCTTCCGCCTGCTTCTGGCTGCTCTCTGCTCCTCTGAGGTCTGGAAGGCATCGACATAAACCAACATTCCGAGGCCCACAGTGAAAAGTTCATGAAAAGCTCTCTCACCCCGTTAGGAGCTATCTAGGAGCAAGTGTTCGCCACCATTCCTTCAGGACCAGAAACAGACAGCAGGAAGGGGAGAGGAAGAGGAGCTGGGGTCTGTCGGCTCTTTAAGCCCCGGGCTTTCTATGCCAGGTGTGGTTCGTCCTGGGAGGGCAGGAAAGTCACCCCGGCAGTTGGAGATAACGTTGCCCTCCAAGAATACAATCAGGAAGATTCAAAACATAATGGATGAGCTCAGTTATCTGCAGAAATGACATACCCTAAGGAATAGCCAAAAAGATTATGTGGAGAAATTTAGAAACACCCTGAGGAATTTGACAATAGCAGAAGCTTGATTGTATCCATATATTTCCAGCAACAATCTAATCAAAGTAAATGGATGAAGCCGTAACACAATCAGGCAGTAACTTAATCAGTTATAGTGAATAGATTAAGTGCTCTAATCACAATCAATTGTACTGCGGAGCACCTGAAGAAAGGGCGGCCAGAAGGGAACGGGGAGCGCAGGAAGCCCAGGGTTTGTCTGGGACTCCAGCTCCCTCCAGTGTGGGAAAGCAGCCTCAGCTCTCAGCTCAGTGAACGGGGAGGATGGCGCTGTTTCCATGGTAACGTGGATGCCGAGGGCTGAGGCACCTGTCCATCTGTCTATGAGGAGAGAGTGCGTTTGTCAGCCAAGCAAGCAGTCCCTAGCAGTTCTGAGGCCAAAGGATCGCGTTTTCAGACTTACAGGGACAGCTGAACATCAGTAAAATTAATAAAGTAATCGGATAATATTAGGTCAGTAACTGTTTACGGAACGCCTGCTGTATGCAAGCCACAGGCCCGGGAGCTGGGAGTCCGTGTGGAATAAGGAAATCCTTGCCCGCATGGGGCGTTCGTTGTAAGAAGGAAGACGGATATGAAACAAGCATTTATATATGAAATTGTTTTGTCAGAATTGTAACTTCTAGGAAGAAAATTTACAGAATTTACTTGAAGAGAAAAACATGACAGGCCTCTGAACTGATGGGAGATTCAGAGATAATTTTTAGGAGGATACCTTTGGGTTGAGTTAGGCGTAGTTCACAAAGGGGAAAGACAAGAATAAATACAAGCTGAGGAGTAAAATCAGACTAACAGTGTGAATAAAGCGGGTGACAAAAAGTAGCTCAAAAGTGATCTGTGACAAAACAGTTACAAAGAGACCGTTTGGAGAGACTATTGCTAGTGCTCCCTTGAGACTAATCCACATTCCAAAGATGAGCTACTATTTAGGAGTGAACAACCTCGATATTTTTAGAACTGGGAAGATTTCGCCACACTGGTGTTGACCAAGGACCGAAATTACCTATGTGCACTCCCGAAACAAAACAGTGCGGGAAACGTGTTGTGGCTCGAGTCCCAGATTGCAAAGCACCTGTCGGTGACCTACAGCAGTTAGACCAACTTGATGATGCAAGACCATAAGGCAGAAATGTGGAAAGCCTGCAGAGCGATGCTGACTGAGCGCGCGCGCTCCCCTGTAATTTCGTATCCGAGGCAGGGAAGGGTGATCGAAAATTGTCGATCGACCATGCACAGGCTCTGAGTGGATGTCAAGGGCACTCTGACAGAAGCTGCATTACCCAGGAGCGTGTTAGGAGCTGGGTGCCAGGCCATGAGATATGGAGTGCTACGATGCGGCGCCGCGGTAAGACAGGGAAGTGCCAGCATATGTGAGCTCCCCGGTCACCGATCAGAACAGAAAGGGAGCAGGAACAGATGAGGCAGAAATTAGGCAGATCGAAAAACCATACGTTCTTGCAAAAATACAGGTAAGATATGTTTGGAGAGAAGCTCCAGGGATTGTAAAGAAAACCAATTTGCTGACTGTGGCCGGGACTATAAGCATTAAGTGAGCATTGATTCTTTAAGTCTGTGCTCCATAAGCTTTTCTTGAGAACTTATTTGTTTAGGGTGTTATGCTAAATGTTATGGAGGGTTCTTACCAAATCTTGTCTTTTGGAAGTTTACGGGTTTATTTTTATTTTTTATTTTTGTAATGGTTTTTATTTATTTCTGAGAGAGAGAGGCAGCATGAGCAGGGGCGGGTCAGAGAGAGAGAGGGAGACACAGACTGAAACAGGCTCCAGGCTCTGAGCCGTCAGCACAGAGCCCGACGCGGGGCTCGAACCCACCAACCGTGAGATCATGACCTGAGCTAAAGTTGGACACTTAACTGACTGAGCCACCCAGGCGCCCCTGGAAGTTTACGGCTGAAGGTATGCAAGATGTGGCGACGAAAGCAATTCAACACAAAGAAAGTGTGCAGAAAAGAACTGTAAAAATGAGAAGGAAAGAAGGAGGGAAGGGGGTGTGAAGGGAGGGACGGAAATTCCAGGGCACTGCGTACAAACAGAACTGTCAAATTCTTTTCCCTGGGTCTCTAGCTTCCGAAATCTTAACTTCCGTGAATGTTTTCTTCTTCATCCTCATCCCCTGTGAATTTTTCAGCTGACATCCAAGACAGGATGCTTCACACTCTGAGGTCCTATTTGTTTTATTTTCATCTAAAGGTCTATTGGGGGGGGTTACACAAGGAGTGTTCACGGGAGGTAACATGTGTAAAAGAAAGAGTGTCTCATCTTCGTGTCCGGGAACCCCCACTGAGCCAAGGACGGGGGGCAGGAAGAACGGGAGGCCAGCAAACGGCGGAGGTCAGGCTGGAAGGCTTTCCAAACGCGCTTGAGATGAAAAGAACGGAAGCGAATCTGCAGAGAGGCGGCTGCGATTATTTAGTTATGCAAGTAAGCAATACCGAAAACCACTCAGGGGCGCCTGGGTGGCTCGGTCCGTCGTGTCCTATCTCGGCTCAGGTCATGACCTCACGGTCTGTGGGTTCGAGCCCCGCGTCGGGCTCTGTGCTGACAGCTCAGAGCCTGGAGCTGCTTCAGATTCTGTGTCGCCCTCTCTCTCTGCCCCTCCCCCACTCACTCTGTCTCTGTCTCTCAAAATAAAACAAAGACATACAAATTAAAAAAAAAAAAAAAAAAAGGAAGAAAGAAAACCATTTAGAGTCACAGTGGTTTCAACTCGGAAAGGGGTTTAGAGCTCTGCCCACAGAAGCTCCTTGTTTCGTCTGAAGACTCTGAGGTCCAAGAGAAGTTCAGGCTCCTGCCCCGGCTGCACATGATTTAGCAGCAATTTCTATTACTGTGTAGTGCAGGACGGGCATTAGAAACCAGGCCTGGCCATTCATTGCTCTTTCCTCCACCTCACATTCCCATTCTATTTCAAATTAAGTTATTATTACAGCACATCAGAAAAGAAAAAAAAAAAACATGACATATTGATTCTAATATAGTAGATTAAAATGTTTTCTAAAGCCCATGAAAACAGTCCATTCCAGAACAGCTCACAAACTTGAGCTTAAATTCCACTGAGGGCTTCTTACACCAAGCATTCCTGGGCCTGGAAGCTGGAAAGTCTCCCAAGCTTTCGGGTGATGCCGATGGGGCTGGCACACATTTCTATTAGTAGTTTGCCAAGCAGGGCTCCAGGAAATGGCTGGCATTTTCTTTTATAACTGTTTAATGCTTATTTATATTTGAGAGAGAGTGCACGAGCTGGGAAGGGGCAAAGAGAAAGAAGACACAGAATGTGAAGCAGGCTCCAGGTGGTGAGCTGTCAGCACTGAGCCTGACCCAGGGCTTGAACTCAGGAGCCGTGGGATCAAGACCTGAGCAGAAGTCGACACATAACCCACGGAGCCACCCGGGCGCTCCTGGCTAGTGTTTATAGTAAGCCCACTCTGGGAAATCGGGGTGAGCGTAACCAACAATTTGCAATGAGTGAACAACATGAAGATAATTACCACGACCCAAGTTGGCCGACTTGGGCTGGAGCCACCTTCCATCGGTGTAACACAGTACACAGCATCTCCCACGCCAAACACCCTGCACAAACTCTTCTGGGCCTTCAGGCTCCTCTTAACCTCTACCTGTTTGCAGCTGGCAACCTCCTCGCCTCCAGCGTTCCCTCCGACGGGCAGCTTCCCTGGCGTCCTTCAGGTTTCCACGGGAGCTCCTTTTCCGAGCTTTTTCTCTGCCCTTTCTGTGGCTCCGCAACAGCTCTTGCCACACTGGACTGAAACTGATTGTTGCTCTGGATGCCCACGTTCCCCCTCACCAAGACTTTAAACAAGCTAGTCAAGCATGGCAACAGGCACATAAATATCTGTTAAAATATTACAAAAATGAGGATAATCAGAGAGAAAACAAATATAAAATATATACCATAGCACTAATTCTCTGTGAGTGAACTTTGTGGCTAATGCGATATTTATTACCTTCTATGTATGTATGTATCTATGTGTTTTTATGTCCAATCTATGTATCTATCTCATCTATGTATATATCTATCTTTCTATGGATTATCCATCTATCTATCTGTCTGTCTGTCTATCTTCTCCTTGGTAAACCTGTAAATAAAATGAAAACTTCTGTCAAGAAATGATAATAAACATACTAAATGTTTTTAATAGTCTTCCATGCAGATATTCAGAAAGTGCCAGACAGAAGTCTACCACCATCAGTGATGATCCATTTATTGCCAAACCATTTCCTTCAGAGGTTTAATTCCTTGGATTTTACAGTGGGAAGGAGCCACATCTTCCTGATCAACCTGAGGTCCTTTCTAACCGCATCTGCTCCTGGAGGAGGTCAGTCACTGAATTTCTTTGAGGACATCCAGGCAGGACCTAAACATCCCACTGTACCCAGTTCAGTTTTAAGAACTCTAATTTTGGAAATTTTGTCCTTTCTAAAAGTAAATCCATAATCCCATGTCTCTTAGTTCTGTTTTTCCGTACCTGTGTGAAAGAACTGCCTTTGTCATTATCAGTCCCTCAGGATTTTTTATTTTATTTTACGTTAGAGAGAGAGAGAGAGAGAGAGAGAGAGAGAGAGAGAATGAGGCAACACACAACACACATGAGTGGAGACAGCATCAGAGAGAGAGAGAATCCCAAGCAGACTCCGCATCCTGGGGCTGGATCCCACGGCCCCCGGGATCATGACCTGAGCTGAAATCAAGAGTTGGGTGCCCAACCAACTGAGCCACTGGGCACCCCAGTCCCTCAGATTTCTAAACATAGTGATCATGCTCTGTTCAGCAGGTTTTCTTTAGTTAAAAAAGATAGAAAAAAAGGAAACTCATTTGTTAAGAAATACTTACACAAGGACATTTATTGATTCAAATGCAACTGTATATTTACTGCAAAAATACGAACACTGAAGATATGTATCTGAATATAATCCTGTTCCGAAGGGATACATATGGGAGTGTGCAAATCAAATTTGATGTAAAAGTACAAACAACGGGAATGATACACACTCATTAAAGGAATTTTACTAATGGATTTCCCTATTATCCTATTTCATTAGTGCTTTGTGGTCACCGGTAATATTCCTTATTTCTGTATGTTTTTCACTTACGGAACTTTATTCACGTGAGCATTAGGAGTGCCCTTTAAATTAAAAATGGCAATATGCCATCCAACATGAGAATCCCGTCCCTAATTCTGTTTCACGGGGACACTCCCACCCAGTTCATGACAGAGCTGAGAAACATCCCTTCCCCTTGAAGTCTCCATGTCTGATAAAAAATGGAATACTTGAGTCTGTGCAGCTGTTCAGGAGCTAATTATCTGCAATCATTTCTGATTACTTAATAGGCCATGGTAGGACGTGTGTTTGTTGCTATGTTGAGTTTAGACATTAGGCTTTAATGCGCTGATATGGTGAATTGCGCTCACTGCTGCCTGCTAATAGACCATTCCTGAAAATGAGACCGTATCTCAATGGAATTTGCTTGTTTATTTTAAATAAGTAATAACTACAAACTCAGATCCTAGATCCAGTGTTTGCCATTTTAAGAATGCACTTTTTAATGCTGTATCATTTCTAATGCATTTAAATTATTCAAGTTTGGAGAAAACGCGTTATTAAACTAATGAGTCAATAACCAACTCAAATACTCAGATTTCACATTCTTCCTGCTCCGTTCAGCTTCCTAAATTGTTTTCTGCCATTGACAGCGAAATAAGTTCTTTTTAAGTGCGGCCAAACAAGCTGAACGTAATAGCACAGTAATGAGGAAAATATATGCATATTGAAAGCAGACAAGTATTCACTCACATGTAAACCCTCGAGAGGCCAAGGCTAGCGGTCTAGGTCAGGAGTGACACGGAGGCATGAACACGGGAAGCACACAAGGAACTGGTGTCAGGACACTAATTTGCGTTGCAGTTTGCATCCATTTCACGATGGAGTTTCGTCCAAAAAGCCAGTGTGTAGTTTTAAAAATTTAGAAGGCTGTTCTTCTGCCGACTCTCCATCTATCTGTGCTTCTGACGGCCAACGATCGAGGCAAAGGGCCCACATAGATGCTTTTGGCGTCCCTTCTTCTTTTCCTTGCTGTTCACAAGCTCTTTTCTCTATCATGTTTTCATTTCTTCATCTCTTTAAAACGTCCTTTTCCGTCCCTCACTAGTCTTTCAATAGAGAAGCCAAGAGGATCCATGTAACGAGTGGAGAGTGTTCCAATCCCCAAATCCTTGGCTTTCCTTCTGCATCTTCCAAGAACAGGTCCTGCCATCCTCTGCCTGCCCCAGGCCTTGTTCCGCACTGGATTTACCCCTTCTGAAGTCGACTTCAAGGAATGGGACTCTGCGCATTGTTTGGGTCCATCGCGCTGGGTGAAACGGTGCAATCCTATGACCCGCTTTCTCAGAAACACTACACACACAGACCCTCAATGCCCTCAAACCCGTCTCTTCTGCCATCAAAGAACCAGGGAGAGAAGAGACGAGAGTAATTGTACAGTGATTTATGCTCCTCATTGGCATGTATGGTTTCCATCTGGAAGCAGAATACCTGGGTTTCTCTGAATCTTTGGATCGCCTTCATGAATTAAGGTTCTTAGTAGTTCTTTTGTGTTCTCTATGTCTAAGTTTTTGATGGGTCAGTGGAAACATAAAACCCACCCCAGCATCTCCTTCCTAATACCTTCTTTTTTAAGAGTTCTGGACTCTCTGTTCCCCCAAACACAACACGTATTTCCTGAAGGGTCCACACAAGCCTGCCTGGTGACATCAAATCCTTCTTCAAGGTCACTGCCACTACTGTTTCCCCTCTGAAACTTCCCACAATAGTTGCGGTGATACTGGTAAGAGCAACACTGTAAATAATAAAAATAATGAAATGAACTTGAGTCTTTAAGGGCCACGTGCTGTGCTAAGCCCATTAAACGGGTGTAGCGCTTTATCTTCACAACAGTGCTGTGCAGTGGTACTATGATTATTTCCATGCATCTGATGAGTTAACCGGGAATTAGCACTCAGTAGCCAAAGCTTAAAATATCATGTTCAGGGTCACATGGCCAAGGTCCAGGTAAGGGAGAGGACAGGTCTTTAAACTAGCAGTCTTTAAGAACTCAATCTAATCCCAGACTCTGCGTGATTAAACACTATAGCTACTGTTTCTCACAATGCCCGCAGAAGCGATTCCTTATTTGTTCAAACGCCCTCTGGTTGCATTGCTAATCTAACACGGGGTCCCGGAGTGCACTGGCTTGCTCTCTGCCTGGGGGCTTCTTCAGAGGAGAGAGTGACTGCTTTATTTTCACATCCTCAGAACCAAGAACTGGCTCATCTTAGAAAATCCATTTGTAGCAGTGAAACAGGATTAATTTTTCCTTTACAGATTTCTCTTCCTGTACATGCCCTATGTCCATTTTTCTTCCTGTATATACCTTTCCTTCACATACACGATTTCAAGCCAAACAGGACTATTTGCTATTCCCCGCACATTCCCTGTGCCGTTGCTCTGAGATATCTTTGTGTGTGCTGTGCTCAGTGCCTGAAACGCCCTTCTACATATGCAAATCTTCACCTAGGAATTCTAACTTCCGTCTCTTTGCTGGAACTTTTCTAGCCCATGAATCGAATCGGAAGGGATTCATGGTACTTTCTGCACCTCACGTGTGGGGCTCTAATCCCTCAAAATTTCCTACCTCACTTACGGGTTGGTAGGCTCTTCTTTCGACCCACCTACTACTGAGTTTTCTACATACTAGGTGCCTGATAGAGACTAAATGAATTCAAAACTAAGAAGGTATTTAAGCCAGCTGGTTTGGTTTCCTATAAAATGAAGAGGTTCAAACTCACGGCGAGTAGTTACAATTTTTCACCTTTATGTTATGACATGCAGTGTTGGAGTAAGACAGCATATTTTTTATCTTTTTTTTCCTTTTCAAAGAATGCATACTCTTTGATCTGATTAGTTTTGGCCTGTCCATTTGTAAGCAAGTACCTATGGAACACTAAAAATGAGAGAGAAAAAGAGAGAGAGAGAGAGAAACTTTCATTTAAATTACTGGAAAGATTTAATAGCGTTTAGACACTGAGGAACTTCTTTTTCTTTTATAATACATCAGCAACACTCTCTTCAATGACATTTAAGTGCACTCACGTCCGAGTAGTGGTAACAAGGTTAAAAATGTTCAACAGACTGACATTAGATTAAACCTTTAGCTATTAAATTCAACAGATATTTACCAAATTTGTACTGTGTAAGGCACAATACCTGGTTAAGATTTTGGGAAGAACAAGGAAGAGTTATATATAACCCCTTACAGAGGTGAACATCAGGAAACGCAGAACGGACAAGTACCTGAACACGAGACACACTGTAAGTTCCAGAAGAGACAGCAAGTACTGGAAAACGTACCAAGGAAAAAGAGGTTACATCCTTGGGGAAACTCATTAGAACATCTGCTCTTTGACTTCACATACCAGCTTGCTAATAACGGTGACTTGGAATACGTAGTGACAGGTATCTTCAGCAAGTACCTGAGAACAATGGATTTTAAAAAAATGAATGGAAATTAAATAAATGAAAGCAATAGGAGGCAGTGGAAATTTAAAGTAAGTTTAGAGACATTTTATCTTATTTATTTATTTATTTATTTTGACAGAGAGAGAGAGAGAAAGAGAGAACGTTTGTGTGTGGGTGAGCAGGGGAGGGACAGAGAGAGAGAAAGAGAGAGAATCCCAAGCAGGCTCCACACTCCTCTCTGACTTGCAGCTCCTTCTCATGACCATGAGATCATGACCCGAGCTGAAATCAGGAGTCGGACCCTTAACTGACTGAACCACCCAGGTGCTCCATAAATTTACAGGCATTTTAATATTGCCCATTTAACATGATAAATTTTAGGGAAAACATCAGCAAATCTGACCATCATACCACAGTTATTTTCATCTGTGTATGTTAGGTATTTGCATGGATTTAATATGTGCGATTCTGAGCAAGCACTTTAATCCATAAAAAGAACAGTTTATTTCAGAGTGTGCGCTTTAGCACAGCCTGTGTGACACACGCCCATCTCCTACTTAACCTACATTAACCAGGTTCCCTAAACCAGAAAGTGAGAAATAACAACAACAAAAATAAAGCCTATTTCACGGGTGGTCAAGAGGACTAAATGAAATGCTCTAGGGAAATGCCAGCAGCTGCCACAAAGTAAGGGCTCCAGAAACGGTGCCTTTTAAAACTGTCTTTCTCGTTTTACCTCCCTACCTCCTTCTCAGTTCTCCCCTGTCATTGAAAGCCTTTACAGTCATACGATATTGGTTTGAAAGACTAAGAAACAGACAGAACTGCAAAGAGCTGAACAGCCCGGACCACAGAGCACCTCCCGAAGTTCAGGACAACGATGAGCACTGAAGCAGGCTCCGAAGGCTGACGGCCACGGTCCGGCCTGCTGCTGCGGGCGTCCATGCTGCTGACGGGGGACAAGAACAGTACCTGCTTCCCACCACCTGGAAACATCAGGAGACAGATACACGATGGCCTGTGCCCTCGCCCCCCTGTGGAAGATGGCCTCAAAGCACCAGGCAGCCCAGGGGGCTGTCACCTCTTTGCCTGAGACAGCATCAGAAGCACTGAACAGGGGCCGCGGCAAGAGTAGCATGAAGCAGACCAGCATCACAGCGCAGGGTTCTGTCCCCGGGACCACAGCCCGCAGTGTAAGCCGGAACCTACACATTTGATCTAAGTGGAACAGCAGCGTGCTAAAGTAGAAGACTTACATGGGCTCTAGAGGTTCCTAACATAACCACCAAATACCCAGGAGATGACAAAAAGAAAAATCACCTGTCGTGCCCCAAACCAGGAAGGGCCCAGTGGAAAGAAGACAAGACACTCAACTGGTGGCAATAATGAGGTGAATCAGATGTTCGCATGATCCAACAAGGATCTCAAAAGTGCTTCTATAATCAATGATAAATTCTCTTATAAACGATGGAAACAGTGGTAATCTCAGCAGATAGAAGTTTTACAAAAGAACCAGGTAGAAATTACAAGACTGAAAAGCACATTCACTGAAATAAAAAAAAAAAAGCTTGCTGGATGGTCTCCCTCGTGACGATGACATACAGAGACTTGGGGACAAAAGAAATCTAAGGAGCTAACTAAAAGCTGTATCACTGGAATCTCAGAAGGAGAAGCGGAAGCGTGAGGGACCCAAAAAATATTGGAAGAGTGATTGAAAATTAGGAGGTATTAGAGCTATAACCTCTGGCCACCGAGATAAAATGGCATCACTTCACATAACATGTAGACAACCTGCATCTTAGAGCTCTTTCGTCCCCTCTATCTTCATACTGTCGGCACCGTATTCTACCTACACACATCATGAATCTCACAGGACAATGTTATATTATTCTGCTTCCAACGGTCCCATGTAAAGAAACCAAGAGAAAATATGAATTACTTTGTGGTTTGGATATTTGCCTCTTCAGGTTTTCTGTATTGCTTCTTAACGATCTGCATCTCCGTGTGGCATCATGTCGTTTTGGCAGTTACGTCCAAGGGTGTAGTTATACTCGCTGCTCTAATGTCCTTGTTTGCTAATTCCCACATCTTGGTCATTGTGGAGTTGGTCTTGGTTGTTTGTCTTCTCTCTGAAGCTCGGTCACGTTATGCTGGCTCCTTGTATGTTGCATTATTTGGATTGAATCCTGAATATTACACGGAGGCGGGTCTGGATTCGGTATATTCCTCTAGAGAGTGTTGATGTGTTGGTCTAGCAGGCAACTAATTTGGTTGGATTCAAACTGCAAATTCTCTTAGACAATGATCAAATCTTGGTTTGGTTCCGTTATCCTTAGCTGCTCAGTGTTCAGTCTGCTCCCCCGCACATGAGTGTGGTAAAGGGTCAGGTGAGGATAAGGCAAGAATTAAAGCACAAAACTTGGAGCTCGCCATCTCAGATCTCTCTTATTTCCCTTTTCCAGTGGCTGCGGTTGGCCAGAATGACCATGGCCTCTCCAGGCCCCTTTCTGACAGACTTTGGCCAGCCCACTTGGTACTGATTTTGTTCTGTCCCCCCAGGACAAAAAGTGTTGGAAAAAAACAAAAAACCTGGCTGGTCTCTCCTTCCACGTCTTACACCGATCCAGAATCTGCCTTTGTTTGCTCTGCAGTATTGTTTTTGATTGTGGGCAGAATCTACTTATCAGGTTGTCCAGAATCTAGTATTGGGTTTCAGTTAGAGCTTGCTCCACAATCAAAACAGGAACTTCCTTGAGGTCTTGAAGGGAAATTCAGTCAAAACTCAGAATGAGATTGGAATGAATGCCATTTTTCAAGCACCCATTCTTTCCAAACAAGGCCCTGTGTTGCCTATCCATCTGGTTCTTTGATACTTCTCAGCAAAATTTTCTTCATATAAATCCTGCGTATGTCTTATTAGAGAAGTATCGAAATGTATCATACTGAAATTGATGGTGCTTCGTTTAAAAAAAAGTTAATGTTTATTTATTTTTGAGAGACAAGACCAGCTTGGGGGGGGGGGGCGGCAGCGGCAGGGAGAGAGAGGGAGACACAGACCCCAAAGCAGCTCCAGGTTCTCAGCTGTCAGCACAGAGTCTGACGCGGGGTTCAAACTCACGAACCATGAGATCATGACCTGAGCTGAAGTCAGACACTTAACCAACTGAGCCACCCAGGAATCCCTGATTGTGTTTCATTTGCCTGGATTTCCTTGGCATTAATTTGCTAATTTATGGAAGCCTCATTTAAGAGGTGCCTTTCCCTCCCTGTGGCACAAAGAAGCTGCAGTTTCGTTTTGAAGGCACACGCTGTGCATTTCACTTGAGGTCAGCGGAGATCGCCGGTGGTCCAGCTGCATTCCCGGTCTGCCTTGAGCTCTTCACAAGCTCCATTCATCGTCCTGCTGAGCTCTTCAGGTAGGATCAGAGATCTTAGGTTGGTTCCAATTCTTCCTCCTCAGTGTGGAGTTCAAATGCAGACAAGATGATAGTGTATGCTCTGTCCTTGCTGATAATTTCATATACTGAGGACTCTCAGAGCTCTGCATGGACAATTTAGTGACAGAATGAGAGGAGGGTTCAAGCTATCTCTCTGTCCTTTTTTTTTTTTTTAATGTTTATTTATTTTGAGAGAGACACCCTGAGAGAGGGAGAAAGCAGGGGAGGGAGAGAGAGAGAGAAGGGGGAGGGAGAGGGGGGGAGAGAGAGAGAGAGAGAGAGAGAATCCCAAGCAGGCTCTGCGCTGTCAGCCCAGAGCCCAGAGCCCATGGGCTGGAACCCATGAACCATGAGATTATGACCTGAGCCAAAATCAAGAGTCAAATGCCTCACTAACAGAGCCACCCAGGCACCTCTGTTCTTTTTTTTTTTTTTTAAGTAAGCTTCACACCCGATGTGGGGCTTGAACTCACAACCCTGAGATCAAGACCTGAGCTGAGATCAGCATTCAGACAGGCGATTAACTAACTGAGCCACACAGGTCCCCCGTCCTTCTCTTTTTAAAAACTCTTTTTACTAGACTGAACCAGCTCCGAATGGAATTTTCCACAATCATGCAGCAATAACCTAACATTGAGGTTTTAATTATATAGTTACCTGCACTAAATTATGGGGGATAAAAAAAGGGAGGGAAATTAAAATGAGAAATAAAAAATAATAAACATTATTAAGCTTTATAAATGGACTTATTTTTAAAAATTAATTTGAGATATTAAAATTAACCAGAAAAATTTAAATCAGCTTCTCCTTTAAAGATATACAGGCTGTTTCTTTTGTTCTTAAATGTTACCTTTATATTCTGAATCCCTATAGGTTTCCATGAAAATGTATGAAGTTATCCAAGTATTTGGCTTATCTCTAATGTCTAGGAGAAACTGGATGGCTATTGAAAAGAATACAAAAATATTCTTTTCCAGAGGTGACCTCTCATTTCCTTAAATTTCAGTAACGAAAACAAGAAGTACCTTTAATCGTATGCTATGAAGAGGGGCGGTACCTGAGAAAATTACTTATTGCAGACAGAGTAATTAGCTATTTCACTGGACTACATAATCCTCTCCTAAAAATAAAATAAAATCACTGTTTCCCCAAAGAAGTTACAAGAGGCCTAGAGCACACTTAAAATTCTTTATTGTCATTATTAAATGCATTATACATACATGATAAGTGGAATATACCATACATTTGATGAAACACATATAGCCTTTATCAGGGTAAAAAAAAAATATACAGCCAAGAATGTAAAGAGGGCGTACATTAAAAACAAAGTGAACAGCTCTCCTATGTTACAGTCATGATAAAATGCACCAGGATATTCTACAACCTTTCTATTAACCGAAAAGGAACTAAACATTATGTAAGGTTTAAAGAAATTAAATGCCAGACTTCCACAGAAGGAGAAAATATTAGCATCCTGGAACAATTTTTATTCCTGGCCCATTTTCTGCCCACTGGAAAAAACTGCACTGTTTTGCCTTCCCAAGCGGACACACGAAAAAATTCTTTCCGTTGTTGGGTCCAATCTTCAACACCGTCCTCATGACAGAGCGTTTGCCGTGGTCGCAGAATGGGAAGGACAGATCTGCCCACTACAGGGTTAAAACAGAAGGAATGGGAAGTGCGGGTGCAGGTGAAAGACACGTACGGCCCAAGCCTGGGTGCATCTGACTAGTCATCCCTCGGTCTCTGCTACGGTTACTCGGACATTGGAAAACAAATAGAAGTCATTAGTTCTTGCCCTTGGAAAAAGCTCACATCCTGTAAGAAGCATCTCTCCTGCAAATGTGCTTGAATCATGCAAAAAACTGTCAAAATTCAGAGCTTCTCTGTGACTAAAGGCATGTTTATAGGGGTTCTTTTGCTTTATTGAAAATAATTGAGAAGGCTTAGCATCTTGCTATAAAGCCATCACCAGCGTTTCCGCTATGTTAAAACGATGAAGATCAAAGATTTGTTAGGATTTTAATACTCAACTTCCTTCATCTCTTAGGAATAAAAAGAATCCAATAGAGAATTACTGGATGAATTTAGGCAGATTCCATTGTATTATTCTTATAAATCTTGGCCTCAAGGGAGCTATCAAGCAGGCTGTCATGTTATTAATATTTTCTACCTAATATTTGTCCCATTCCATCTACGGCAGCTCCTGGATGAGGAAGTGTCAGTTCCGTAGGATGGAGTCACCTCTCGTGAAGGGCTTCAGACCTACAGTCATTACCCCGTTTTCCTTGGAAAATTCCTCAGGAAGGTACCACACTGAAGACAGAGGTTTTCAATCTCCATAAGCCCAACTGGAAAACTTTTATTCCAGCACTGAGACAGATAAGGATTTTCTTTTTTCAGTTATGCACCAGATGCAGTAGGTGGAAAAACACGCATTCAAACATCGAAACCACAGCCAGCAGAGTGAGAGGCTCACAGTCTGAGAAGCACAGAAGGTGAGCCTGTGGAAGACGGACCCCGTACTCTAGGGTCCTGTCCTGTGTTCGCTTCTAGGGACATGCTCCCGGATCGCAAAGGGGGGAGGAATCGCCCTACATCTCAGTTGTTACTGTGCGAGCTTCGTGACAGGATTCACTAGGTTTACTGTAAATCCCAGGCACATCAGCGATTTTTCCTGCGTACTCCTTCCCAGCGCGTACACCAGAGCACAAGTAGCACAAGTCAGGGAAAGCACGTCTGTATCGTCTGTATCTTGGATTATTCGCCACCTGCGCAAATCTCTCAGTCCCTGTCTATCTGTATAAAACAGGGACCACACATCTGCACCTGTGGTTACACGTGGCTACACTAGAATCACCTAACGGCTATTATTCGATTACTTGTTCTATTTTTGATGAAGCTCTTTGAATCTCATGTTCTTCAACATTCAGGCTTTAGACTTTATGTCAGTGTGGCTATTTGAAATTGAAAGGTGAAAAAAATAAATAAATAAATAAAACTTAAAGGTGACACCGGAAGACAAGATTGCTGCTCACTACACTTCAATCACAGAAGCGTGTGACGGTACCCCAGCGAGCTTGAGGAAATCTTACACGTACCTGGAAAAATTCGCACTGTGCTCCTCTAGGTAGAGCACACGCGTAAAACTGCCTGCCCTTGTTTTCGCCATCCTTCTGCACAACCCGTAGAACGCAGAGGCGGTGGTGTTTACTGCAGCGAGGACTGCCAGCATTCAATGCGCAAGTACCATCTGTCATATTAATTCCACGTTCCCTGTAACGACAGGTTACAAAGTTACTACAGCGTAACAGTGCTAAAGGGATAATTCCCTCCGGAAGGCGTCAGAATTCTGCCTGTACAGGGGTGCTTGGGTGGCTCAGTCGTTTAAGCGGCCGACTTTGGCTCCGGTCATCTCTCTGTCTGTGGGTCCGGGCGCATCAGGCTCTGTGCTGACAGCTTAGAGCCTGGAGCCTGCTTCAGATTCTGTGTCTCCGTCTCTCTCTGCCCCTCCTCTGCTTGTTCATTCTCTCTCTCTCTCTCAAAAAGTAAACATTAAAAAAAAAAAAAAAAAAGAATTCTGCTTGTACAAAGACGTGGTGCCAAAAAGGGGTCATGGTCAACTGCAGGTCATTCCACACACTGCTAATTCTTGGCTTTCCCAGGTAATCCTAACCTACTTCCAAAGCCATCTGCGCACCCAAAGCACACAACTGAAATTCCTAAAGAACAAAAACAGCCAAATTGTATACCCAGCACATCCACTTTACTTAGTTTCATTTGTGTAACTGGTTCTTTCCTTACTCAGTAGTAGACTGTGGCCACTTTCATTTCCTCTACAATATTCTCAAGTTCAGTAGCTCCCCGGCCCCCACAGTAACTAGAATGATAGTCTTCTCTAATTATTTCCTCATGGGTAGCAGGCTCTCATAGATGGCTCTGAAAAGGCCAAAAAGATCACTCTTTCTATCGTCCATTTTAAAGACAATTTTCTATGCTTTTCTTTGATCAAGGCTACTATAATAGTTGCAATCATATTTCAGCAAGGCCTGGGCTGTCTGGAAGAGCAGAAATGTGTGTTTTGTCAAGTGAGGAGGGAAGTTTTATTCTCCCCCACAATTAGGATCAAGAATCTGGAGGTCATTCCTGCATACAATTGGATGAAGGTCAGAAGCCGGACTTCTACTGGAGCTGTAGAAGCGAATTTTCTCTTGGAAAAAGAGCTTCATGGTTATTTTAAACTTCTTATATTGTGCATAGTTTTTATAATGCCTTTATAAGACTTAGTCACTTTAATAAAGTTGAAGAGAAACAGCTCACATTGATTAAAACAGAAGTCCTTCTTAATATCACTATTCTAAAACTTTTTAATGATAAAAAAATTCTTCCTTTCTCATTTTTTTCGGTTAAAATACCATTCTTAAATAATTTTTAGGAATACTTAAAAATCATAAATAGTTCCTGTTTTTGGCTTCCTTTTTTAAAAAATTTTTAAAAATGTTTTTTATTTATTTCCGAGAGAGAGACTGTGTGAGCAGGGGAGGGTCAGCGAGAGACGGAGACACAGAATCTGAAATAGGCTCTAGGATCCGAGCTGTCAGCACAGAGCCCAGCGTGGGACTTGAACCCATGAACTGTGAGATCATGACCTAAGCCGAAGTCGGATGCTTAACTGACTGAGCCACACAGGCGCCCCTGTTTTTGACTTCCTAAACTACATTCGTTTTATTTATTTTTTTTTTAGGTTTTCAAGTTTATCTATTTATTTTGAGAGAGAGAGTACGTACACAAGAAGGGAAGGGACAGAGAGAGGGAGAGACAGAATCTCAAGCAGGATCCGCACTGTCAGCTCAGAGCCTAACATGGGCCTCAAACTCACGAACCGCAAGATTGTGACCTAACCTGGGATAGAGTTAGACGCCTAACCGACTGAGCCACCCAGGCATCCCCTGAACTACATTCTTCCTATCCGTGTTGCAGTAACGATGCTTCAAGGCATGTCGAATTGAAATGTTCAGAGTTTGAGGTATTTTTTTCCTTCCACTTTCACTGAGATATAATTGACATAGAAGAGATATTTTATTTGTGATGAAATTGGTTTAAACTCATTTATAAAACAGAAGCTTAAGTAAACTGCTTTAAATTGATTCAAATATTCCAAGGGTAGTTTCTGACGCTGTTCATGCAGGAGGCCTGCTAAAGAAATCATTACTGTTAAGTATTTTGCCAACAATTGTTTTGTGTGTACATCGGTCAGGATGGAGGACGGGAGTGTCTATCTTAGAATCGTAGGTAACACTATCCAGAAACCTCAAAGCTGGAAGGCAACAGCTTTTCTTTTCCACACTCCCTCCATTTTTCCGATGTCCCTTCCCAAAGAGGGTATATTAAAATTTTAACTTCAAGAGAAGCTAAATATCTAGGTGACTGTAGAGAACTCAAGAAATGTCAAAACCATGGGGGCGCCTGAGTGGCTCAGTCGGTTAAGCATCCAGCTTCAGCTCAGGTCGTGATCTCACTGCCGATGAGTTCGAGCCCTGCATCGGACTCTGTGCTGACAGCTCAGAGCCTGGAGCCTGCTTAGAATTCTGTGTCTCCCACTTTCTCTCTGACCCTCCCCCACTCACACTCAGTCTCTATGTCTCTCAAAAAGGAATACATTAAAAAAATTTTTTTAATAAACAGAAATGTCAAAACCAAAGCAAGTAGATCACAAATGTGCTTTCAATTGTTAAAAAGATAAACTGTAGGGGCGCCTAGGCGGCTCAGTCAGTTAAGTGTCCGACTGTGGCTCAGGTCATGATCTCACGGTTCGTGGGTTCGAGCCCCGCGTCGGGCTCTATGCTGACAGCCAGCTCAGAGCCTGGAGCCTGCCTCAGATTCTCTGTCTCCTTCTCTCTCTCTGCCCCTCCCCCTCTCATGCTCTGTCTATCTCTCAAAAATAAACATTAAAAAAGTTTAAAAACAAAAAAGATAAACTGTAAAAGATAAAGAAAAAATGAAACTTAAAAAATAAAGGAAAAAAGGTAAAGAATATTGATAGGACTGAAATGATGCTTTCTTATAAAAAAAAAAATACCCACTTACCAACAGTTTTCTACATTATTATGGAAGTGGCTGTCTTAGATGACAATTAGTTGAACACTTCCAAGCCACCTGCTTCAACCTGGAAATCTCCAGAGCCCCACAGAGCCAAGAGAGGTTTACATTCTCTTTACTAGTAAAGCTTTCCTGGGGAGGGGCCAAGCGGAGGGCGGAGTGTAGGATTCAGTTGGGGATAAAAGGCTCCAGTGTTCACTCTGGCTCCTCATTTCTGTCTTTCATTCCATTTCTTCCCTGGTATAAGGTTAAAGAAACAAAGTGGCCATCTGCTATCTTGTCCCTGGTACTCAGAGTATGACCTCCTGACCGGAAGCATCAGCATTACCGGGAAGAGGCTTAGAAACTCAGAATTAGGGGCACCTGGTGGCTCGGACTGCGAAGCGTCCAGTGCTGGCTTCCGCTCAGGCCACGATCTGACAGTTTGTGGGATGGAGCCCCTTGTCAGCTCTAGCTGTGCCGCAGAGCAGGCGTGGGTTTCTCTCCCTGCTCCTCCCCCCCTTCTTTCTCTCCCTCTCAAAATAAATAAATAAATACACTTAAAGAAGGAAAAAGAAAAAATGAGAATTATCCGCCCTGTTCCAGACCGCCCGCTGAATCAGAATCTGCATACTAACAAGATTCCCAGGTGATTCATATGCACATTAAGTTGTGAAGCACCGAGTTAATGTGACCAAGATATTGATGCCACCTGTGATCACATCAACTCTAACTATGCACAGCTAATGTTAATTTTATGATAGAAAACATTATCCAGGATAATTAAATGTTCTGATTAATTGAGGACTTTGTGGTTCCTCTTTGTTTCCATCATTATTATTTAAAAACTTTCTAAACCATAGCAGAGCATTTTCTTAGGTAAACTTAGCATACAGAACAGTTTAACTTATTTTGATCATTAGGACCATCGTTTTGAACATTAATAGCAGATGATAAATGGTCTGTCAATATAATAGATCAGAGGTTGACAAATGTTCTCAGACAGCACAAGTTTTTGGCTTGTGGGTCTTACCAGTCTCTGTTGCTACTACTCAAATCTGTCTGCTATTGTAGCATGAAAGGCAGCCACACTAACTATGTAAGCCAATGGGAATGGAATGGGTTCCAATAAAACTTTATTTATAAAAATGGGGGGGGGCTGGATTTGGCTCTGCCAACTGCAGTGTGCTAAAACAGAAGTCAGGAATGAGCAATGCTTGATGCCTAATAGGCTTTCAATAAATACTTGTTAATGAATATGTAAGTAACAGTGAACAGAGATCAGATAAAAACTCTTCTCAAGAAAGAAGACATCACCCCGCACAACTGTGTCATTTTAAAATGGATGGTTTTTCAGTGATCAATTCATCATGGTTGAGCTAATTTTATGGATAGGGTGATTCTTCATAATAAAACCACTAACTGGTTTTGAACCAATCAGTCTTACTGAATGTAGATTTTGTAGCTCAGTGGCATTGCAAGAATGAAAACAAACACAGAGGTAGAATGACTCATCCTAGACGGCCCTGGGTGTTGCTCTCAGGGACCCCATACTCCAAAGGTTACAGGAAGCACGTATAGGGGTCAGCACTGCCCTAGGGACAGAGGCGGCGCTCACCAACCGCGACGTAGCGGACACTCGAGAAAACATTAGTGACCCTGCAAGTTTCACTTGCTATCCAAGCAAACCTCTGCACCAGCTCAGGAAAGACCTTAACCAAAACACAGGAATATGTATCCCTGTGTTCTGTGCTGTATTGACACTAATTGGATCAAAGACTAAAATGGTTTCTACTCTGAACCGCTTAAAAACTGGTTCAACCAGCTAATTAATTATCCCGTCACTGGACAAAATTCCAGTATATCCAAAGACCGATCCGAAAATATGCCTCGTCAACATAGCATGTACCGTGTGGTGATGAGATCGGTAATTAAGAGAACAAAAGACGAATTAATTACCGTACAATTATTAAGAAAAAAATAAACTGCCTCTCAACTCTCTGAGTGGACCACCTGCTTTAATCGTATTATGCTGTGAGCTTCTGCTGGCATCTTGTCCATAAGGTGAACACTGTAGCTGCGAGACAAGGAGAAAAATGAAATAAATGACAGTAATTTGCAATTTATTCCTTGTAAAGTAGCTGGGTGCAGAAGGGCTGCTGGGTGAATGTATTTCACCACTTGACATTTATTCTGCTAGTTGATCTTGATTGATTTTAGAGTCTCAGTCCTGGGGTCCTTATATTCAACACATACACAGGCCGCGGCGTTTCTAAGTAATGCTATGCGCTGTGATTAATCATATGACCCTATTACTAATGGCTTATGAAGAAATCATTTAAATGTAAGGTTACAGTAATTTTTTTTAATCCCTAATTCATTAGTTAAATTGCCTAAGATTTTCTACAAAGCACTAAGGAAATAAAAATATGCCAAGATATCTCATCTGAGCACAACAAATCCCTCAACACTAAAATGATCTCCTTCTTTTCCTCTTAAGCTACAGAAAAGACTGAACAAATCATTATCTTACAGGATAGCCCCCCAACTCAGATGCTCTGGACCCTAGCTCCTTCGTGACCTCTGATTAGGGTTCATTAGATGTTAATTGGGATTAAAATGTAATGTTAGTCCTGATCCAGTGAGTTAAATGCTTGGCCTCTATAGCTTAATTCAAATGGCTGTCATTTCTTAGTATTATGGACACAAATTAAAACAGGTATTATAAATGATTGTGAATGAGATTTTTTTTTTGAGAAACTGATCAAGAAATAATCATCAAGACTAACTGATGGCAAATATAGAGTCGGGACAGGATACTGGAGACAAAAGCATCCACTGACCACACACCGCCTCGGGAGTCTGTTAGGAGGTAAGCTCGAAGGGGTTCCAGAGCTGGTCCGCGCCTGCACAACCTTCCCCTCCGCAAGGACACAGCCCATCTGGGGAGAAGCCAGCAATGCGAATCCCGCCTGCGATCACTTGAAATCCCACACACACCAGCTCTTCCCCCGCCTGCCTCCCTCCGGCAAGGCAAGAGCCACGGGAAGGAAACTCTCCAACTTCACTTTATTTAAAAACGCAGGATGTACAGCAGCTGCCTCTGAAGAAAAAACAGCTTGAAAAAGAAAACTGAGAACTGTCTGTGACGGAGGCCCAATAACAGGCGGCGGGAGGAGAGAAGCCCCAGCTAAAGCCTACACGACAGAGTGTGGACAGGTAGTTCCTATGATCACAGGGGAAGGGGTGACACGGAGTAATAAAATTTCTCTATCTCCAGTGACAGCGATCTGGAGGCTGCTTCTAGATGGGAAGTTCGTAGTCTCAAAACATACCTGGTCTGCCTGTATTTATTAATTTGCAATGACAACTTTCTAAGTTCAGCTGCAACTGTAGCCCACACGCTCTGCGGGCCTTCGTGGCTGAAACAAACAGCAGCCCACACGGCTACATGAGACACAGCGGCCTCCTTCAACAGCAATGTCACTACAAGCATCTCTGATTCCTCTCTTGAGAAGACACATACTAAACTCTCGTAACAGTCTCCCTTTTGGAAGAACTATCTTTCTTTGGAAGGAAAAAAAAAAAAAAAAAAAAAAAAGCAGGGGCACCTGGGAGGCTCAGTCGGTTAAGTTTCTGACTTCAGCTCAGGTCATGATCTCTGAGTTCAAGCCCCACGTCGGGCTCTGTGCTGACAGCTCAGAGCCTGGAGCCTGCTTCAGATCTGTGTCTCCCTCTCTCTCTGCCCCTCCTCAACTCACATTCTCTCTTTCTCTCTCAAAAATAAACAAACATTAAAAAAAATTTTTAAATAATGCTAACAGTGGTGATTGATATCAGGTGGGATGATGGGGGATTAAAACATTTTTCTTTATATTTTCCAGAATTTTCCAAATATTCTGTATTGAGCATGTATATGGTTTCAGTCAGAATAAAATAACTTTTGGGGTTCCTGGGTGGCTGAGGTGGTTAAGAGTCGGACCCCTGATTTTGCCTCAGGTCATGATTTCACGGTTTTGTGAGTTTGAGCCCTGTGTAGAGCTCTGTGCTGACCTCGGAGCCAGCTAACCAGTTTTGTTCTCTCTCTCCCTTTCTCTGTCACCCCCCCCCCCCCCCCCACCTCGTGCTCTCTCTCTCTCAAAATGGATAAACTTGAAAACAGTTTCTTTCTACCGATAGATGTAGAAGATTCTGTTTTTCATTCTCTGTCCTTCCCTAGCATCCTAAGCTAGAGAAAGCAAGGCAAGTAAATGGCTACAGTCATCTCTCCGGGCTTGATTCACCTTACCAGAATCAAGGAGCTCCCTGAACAGGACATGATTTTTCCGCCTTCTAAAAACTTAACGTAAATACCTTCAAGATCAAGGTTAGAAGTATCATACCTGTTAGAAAACCCAGGGCTACCGCTGTTGAGGTCTGGTGATGAGGAGTGGGTTGTTTTTAACTTTTTATTTGCTGGACTCAATACTTCAGACTGAGAACAGACCGTAAGTGATACGTGTACTCCGTTAGATGGTGGAGTTATATGGTTTGCTCTCTCCTTGGAGGGGTGCAGCGGCTCCCTAAAACACATGGTAGTCGGAGGAGAATTTTGAAATTCTCCATCTAATGTCCCATGTTGGCTTGTTTTTCCTTCCAAAGCAGTGGATTTATTGCTGAAATCGGTCAAGACAAGGGTTGAAGTTCCGAATGCTGTTCTCCTGTTGATCTTCACCTCCGTACTTGGTTTTCCAAAGCTGTTACAAGGATACTTCACTAAGCCGTCGAAGGCATCAGAACGGTCTTCACTGCTGATCGTGGAATCTGGAAGGAGAGAGAAGTAATGCTTCAGTGTTCCTACAAGTGTAATATATTGGCTATTTGAAACATCTTTTTAGTTCACTTATGATGGTGAATGCATAGAACTATTAATACAAACTTAGTTTGGACAATCCAGGAAATGAATTCTTGTCTTCTTGCTAGGAAATGAAGTATTATAGAAAGAGCCAAATTTCAACAATCCCTAGCAGCACAGAGGTGGGCTTACCAAAGATTTATATTTGCTTATTGTTTTTAACCATTTAAAGGCCATTCAGCTAACCAGACTTGTTCCTATTAGACAACATATTAAAGCAGTGGGAATTAAGAAGTAGTACAGAGATCAGCAGTTACAGGCCTGTCTTTAGATTATCAGGAGCGTCTCTATGAATCACACATAATGGGAAAGGCTTATTAAATAAAGATGAATTACAAAGACTTGACATTAATTAAAAATGCTTCCTTTTTGTTAATATAATTTATTGCCAAATTGGCTACCATACAATGTGGACAGTGTGCTCTTGGTTTTGGGGGTACATTCTCGTGTTTCTTTGCTTACGTACAACACCCAGTGCTCATCCCGACAAGTGCCCTCCTCAGTGCCCATCACCCATTTTCCCCTCTCTGTGACTCACACATAACGGGAAAGGCTTATTGAAATTAAACAAAGACAAATTACAAAGACTTGACATTAATTAAAAACGTTTCAACAAAGCATCCTCAGATTTTGGAATCCATAACTGTGTTCTAAATTGTAGCTTCGTACTCAGAAAAATAAAGGAAAATAGTTGATGGGACTCAGAGAGGCGTTTCAGAACGTTGGAATGAATGTGGAGACCCAAGACTGTGGTTTTCCGAGGGCTCTCTGCCGAAAGATGCTGAAGAGGGGCGAGGCCCACCCTTCTGGCCCAGAGAACAAAACACACTGTGACAACGAGCACAATGTGGGGTCCCTAAGTCAAGAACGAACTTTCTCGTCTCTAATTGAAGGGAGAAAGAACACGTTGAGAACACAATAGAAGCTGCATCAGTGAGCCGGTTCCTAATCATGGGTTCTCTCTGAGGTTTTACATTCTCTGAACACATGAAATTGTGAGCTGTAAAAAGAGTTATTTTGAAGGATTTCAATGAAATCAGTACAATTGTCTGGGTAAAGATTTTAATAACAAGGGGTAGGAAGGATAAAGAGGAGAAAAAATTCAGCAGTTTTCTGTTCCACCTGCAAAGATATTCTTACAGAAATCCTCCCTTTCAGTTTATGAAGCGCTTGGACTGAATAGCAAACTCAAAAGTTGCTGAAATCTGCATAAAACAAAGCTTTATTGAATAATTCATTAGAAATAGTAGAGAACAGATGTGATCATCTCAGTTTTTTGAGATACAAAGGCAGATACTCTTTTAGCACAAGCATGTTTTCCCTCCCTGTTTAAGAAAAAAAAAGAAAGCACTGAACAGAATATTAGCATGGTTTACAGGCAAAGTCTGGCAATTCCTTTAAACCTTTCAGAAAGAAAGCATTTTACTTAGTTATGAAATATCAAGATGGAACAAGATATATACATTTGTATAATTAGCCGTCTTTGAACTCAAAATCAAAATCCAGTCTTACCGATAGGTCTTGAAGTCAGGCAAGCATCACAAGCCTTCGAAGATGGCCTGTTGATTAGCGTACAGACCACACACGTCCACTGCTCTTCGGATTTGCGAGCCACGTGGTCCCCTCTGCGGGATGGCCACCTGACCGTAGTGTTTCTCCTTGGCAGCTTGCTACAAAAGAATTTTTTAAAAGTTAACCTTTACAGGG
This sequence comes from Hyaena hyaena, assembly GCF_003009895.1. Classification (NCBI taxonomy): domain Eukaryota; kingdom Metazoa; phylum Chordata; class Mammalia; order Carnivora; family Hyaenidae; genus Hyaena; species Hyaena hyaena. The sequence goes on along the minus strand of NW_024081472.1, from coordinate 647,431 downwards.
ACGCCTGGGTGGCTCGGTCGGTTAAGTGTCCGACTTCGGCTCAGATCATGATCTTGCGTTTGCCAGTTCGAGCCCCACGTCGGGCTCTGTGCTGACAGTTCGGAGCCTGGAGCCTGCTTCGGAGTCTGTGTCTCCCCCTTTCTCTGCCCCTCCCATGCTCACGCTGTCTCTCAATAATAAATAAATGTTAAAAAAAAATCTAAGTTAACTATTACCACTGTTACTATTGCCTTCTTCTTATACATTCAGGGTACTTTAGAAATTCTTACAGAAGCATTAACTTCCAAATGTGTACAAGCCCTAACTCTCTCAGGATAAAATGTTTCCACTTGCGTCCTGCTGATTGCTATTAAAGACAGAAATAACAAAATACGTGTTTTTATTTAGAGTCAGAGTTGTGCTTTTGTTTTTTTTAAACCCACTAAAAATATTTGACATAACCACTAGGAAGCCTATCTCAAATAATGTTTTAAGTCAGTGGCACTCTTTCCAAATCCAACCTGAGATATCTTTGTTCAACCAAATTTGGGGGTTGGGAGAGCAAATACTTAGGCAGACTCTAGAACATGGAAAGCAAAATGAGAAAAGTTTTACATTTCCTTCATGTGCAGGTCTCTTGAGAATTTCTCAACCCTACCCACTAAGCACAATACTGACGAGGTGAGCTGTAATGAAGAAAAAAATCCTGAGCCTCAGAGTGCTTTCCTTCAGGTAAATCTGTCTCATGTTAGATACCTAAATAATAGATTAGTAAGAAAACAATAAAACCAACCCTGATTTTTGGACATAAACCTGAATCATGATTTTCCAACCAGAATTCTTAATTGGCTATTTATTGTTACACAAAATGCCTTTAAAACCTCTGATAAAGCCCTACTCTGAAACACATAGTTCCAGGGCACCTGGAGGCTCAGTCGGTTGAGCGTCCAACTTCCAGCTCGGGTCATGATCTCCTGGTTCGTGAGTTCGGGCCCCACATAGGGCTCTGTGCTGTCAGCTCAGAGCCCGCTTCAGTTCCTTTGTCCCCCACTCTCTGCCTCTTCCCACTCATTCTCTTTCTCTCTCTCTCAAAATAAACTTTAAAAACAACAGACAGCTCTGCAGAGCACATCACACAGGTAAGCAACATGGTAGCATCAGAGGCCTTTCTGCATTCCAAACATTAATACAGGAAAAAGCTCTTTTGGTAAAGGCTATGCTACCTTACATTTCAGAACACGAGTTCTTTGACTTCCTGAGGTACCCTGTCTCCGGTAACATTTTGCTCCTTATATATAATTACATCAGTTTTTAAATTCACCCTTGTCTGGTGAAATAACAAATACCATGAGCAAATTGAGAAGTCAGACACATCTCATTATGGCCCTTTTGTCTTTACTGACTTTTATTGCTACGCCGTGTTTCACATTCCTGTGGAACACCAGACCTTCCATGGAATCTGCTTGACCTAACTCTTGCCTTCCCCCCAACTTAGGCTGAAAGGGACCAAGATGTATTTATTCATAATGAAATAAACACAATTTAAGTAATCCTCAGATTTTCAACATGCTCCAGTTTTTCACCTTTTTTGTCTTCTAGCCTACAGATTTTACCGACCATAAGCATATGTTCACTGTGACCTAGAGAAGCTCTGGAAGCATTTTCCCCTCACTGCTCCACTTGTTAGTCACCTACTGAGAAATTCTCTCCAATCCCCACCTGGATGTGCAATAGGAACTTCAAATTTAACATCTGTAACAGACTGTGGAATGGTCTCCTGAAGGTAATGGGTCATAATGTCTGGAGCCTGTAAAGGTGAATTTACAAAAAGGACCTTTGCGGAGGAGGGGCAAGATGGCGGAGAAGTAGGGAGCTCCATGCATTGCACTCGCCCCCATATCTCACACGGAAAAGATCTGAAGCCATAGGAAACCTTATAGAACCCAAGAGATTGGGAGAGAAAGGACGCTGAATCCACTGAGAAAGCCTTCAAGAAGATGTGGTTCATCTATACGATGGAATACTCCAAGGCAATGAGAAAGAATGAAATCTGGCCATGTGTAGCCACATGGATGGACCTTGAGGGTGTTATGCTGAGCGAAATAAGTCAGGCAGAGGACAGATACCATATGTTTGCACGTGTAGGAGGATTAGGAGGAACTTAATGGAGGACTGTGGGGGAGAAGATGGGGGGCAATAGTGGGGGAGAGGGAGAGAGGCAAACCATGAGACTCTTGAATGCTGAGAACAAACTGAGGACAGATGGGGTGGGGGAAGAGGGGGGAGATGGGCATGGAGGAGGGCACTCGTGGGGATGAGCACCGGGTGTTATATGGAAACCAACTTGACAATAAACTATTTGTGAAAAAAAAAAAAAAGGACCTTTGCAGATGTAGTAAAAACTCGTGACATGGGGAGGTTATCCTGGATTATCTGGGTGTTCCCTTAATCCAAACACAAGTGTCCTTGAAAGAGAGAGGCAGTGGGACACTGACAGCCACGCAAGAGAAGGCGATGTGGATGTGACCACAGAGGCAGACACTGCAGTGACGCAGACCACAGACCAAGGAAGCTGGGCCGCCACCACCACGGGAAGCTGGAAAAGGCAACAGATTGTCCTCTGGCGCCTCTGGAGGGAACACAGCCCCGCCTACACCTCTGGTCGCAGGGAAACTGCTGGTGAACTGGCTTCCAGAACTATGCGAGAATACAGTTCCGTCGCTTTAAGCTATCAAGTTTGTGGTAATTTGTGATGGCAGCCACAGGAAGCCAGTGCAAACAAAATGCACGATCAACCCCGTACCCCAACCACCCCCCCACCCCACACACACACCTTACAACTCTGCTAGTCTGTCTCATGTCAGTAAATGCCACCACTGTGCACTTGACCCATCAGGCCAAACACGACCGAGTCATCCTTAACACTTCTGACCCTCACATCCCACATCCAATCCACCAGCAAATCCCGTGCGCTCCGCTCCAGGGGCAAGATTACCCTGAAGCTCAGGAAGCTTCCAGAACTCAGTGTGTTCTCCTCTAGGCCAGGGTGGCGAGCGGGAAGAGCGTAAGCAGGAACCCCACCACCTGCCGGGGGCTGAGGGCACCATCGGCGGTGTCTGCCCTGCGGTTCTTCGGAGGCAAGGCCCGGGCTCCGCCAGCACCACCTTGCATCTGCTCATGTGCCGGCGACAACGTGCCCTGGTGGCATCAGGGGCCGCTGCGCCGTCTTGACTTACAGAAGGACCTGACCAAGCCCGCCCCCTTCTTCGCTCAAGGCCCGTGAGGCCATTCCCCACGTGCACCACCCTCCCAGGGCCCGGGGCAGCCTGCCCGAGGTGAGACGTCAGAGGCAGCAGAGGGAGGGCCGAGGGCCGGGCGTCTCCTCGACGCTGGCAGCTGTCACAGTCGGGTCCTCGGGCCAGCAGCACTGTGTGCCAGCTCGTCCCACACGCAGACCCTCAGGCCCTCCCCGGGCCCGCGGCTGTGAGGCGGACAGGCCCCCCTCACGACTGGGGCACACACAGCTCTCAGGGCGCCTCGCTGAGCAAAATATTACCGGGGAAGCGAGAGATGTGCCACCATCGACAGCCAATTGTGAAGCTCAAGGACGGTCTGCTTGTCTATCGATAATGAAAACATACAATGTCATTGATGGGGAAACGACAAGGCAAGGAGGCCAGAAGCCAACACACGGAAGAAGGTAATGACCCAGCTGTGGCGGGCAGCTAAGAATATCTTATTTGTCTGATGTCTCTGGTGTTTAAAAATTAAAATTTGTTATGTATTTCTTATTCTAAATATTCATAGTAGGAGTAAACTTTGCATTCATACTTTTTAGTATTTTTTTTTTTCCATAAAGAAGTCCCCTAAATTGTGTAAGCTTCAGTCCTTAACCCCACCTGAACTTCTAAAAATAGCCTTAGGGGCACCTGGGTGGCTCAGTCACTTACCATACAACTTCGGCTCAGGTCACAAACCCGCAGTTTGTGGGTTCGAGTCCGTTGTCGGGCTCTGTGCTGCCAGCTCAGAGCCTGGAGCCTGCTTTGCATTCTGTGTCTCCCTCTCTCTCTGCACCTCCTTAGCTTGGGCTCTCTCTCTCTCTCCAAATAAATAAGTATGAGAACATTTTCAAAAGTAAAATAAAAATAGCCTAAATTGTACCCTTTTTTACCGGCCCACCCCACCGCACCCAAGCTGCCATCATTTACCACCGGCACTACTGTGAGGGTCCCCAATGTCACTCCTTCACTCTGCTCACACCACAGTCCCTTTCCACACACGGGCCTCACGATCCTCATAAAATACAAGGCAGTTTACGTCTCCCCTCTGCTCAAAACCTTCCAGTGGCTTCCCAGCTACCTCAAGTCAGCACACCTCACAGTGCCCAGAGTGATCACTTAATAAATAAATCAGTTATGTGTCTCCTGCTCAAATTCCCCAAAGGCGTCTGATCATACTCAGAATCAAACCCACGCCTGTTATCACGGCCGGGCTGGCCCTGCTAAATGGAGCAGCCCTGTGCCTGCATTCACTCTGCTCTGCTCAGTCGCGCTTGCCTTGTTTCTCTCCCTAAGACAAGTCAGAGCCTTCATGCCTCTCCAGTCACCTTCTCTTCCACCCCTGATCTTTACAAGTCATCAGACCTTCTCAAAAGGCTCCTCGGGGACTTTATCTGTCCAACCTATTGAAAATGAGCTTCCCTGTCACTGTGTGTCCCCTCACTGAGGGTGATGCTTCTTCTGAGCACTGTGTGTCATTATCTGCTACACATACATGGACATACAGCCTTTGCTTCAGAAGCTCTCCTCCCACTGCAATATAGAGTCCACGAATATGCGACAAATATAGGCTTAATGAATGAATTCTGCCCTACGGTATCTATTGAGGTTGCTTTCTGGAAGATCACCATTTCTTAGCTGCCAACTGCAATGGCCATCGCTCAAGCCCCACCTGCTCTAACTGCCTGGAGGTCCCTCTCTCAGTCACTTCCCAGGGCTCTTCGTCTTCTTTTAATCAGCAGACTGGAGGCAACTTCAAGGCCTTCTCCGGGACGTGCCCTGCTCCTTCGTGCACACCCTCCGTGACTGCAAACGCTAGCGGATTCAACTCTAATCTCAGGTTGTCAGGCGGTGGGGAGGGGCTCTGTTCTCCAAACCAAAGGCTGAAGTTGTAGGTGGAGGAGGAGGGTGTCTCCAGGGAATCCGTGCACCTCTCAATGGAGACTACGTACCAGCACGGGACTGATTTTGCGTGTCTAAACAAAAGAGACTATTTTCTTAAAGATAGCAATGGACATATTAATTAAAAACATTGAAAGTTACAAAACATAAAGCGCCATTTAAAGAGGGCTTGAATGAGAAACAAAACAAAACAAAACAAAAAACATCCAAGCTGCTACCCAACTGCTATTTCGATGGAACCAATTGCTACTCTGGTCCACTCGGGCCCCTCACTCACAGAGCACCGGCACTTCCGGGGAGCCCCCCACAAAGTGTTTCTTCTGCTGAAACTGAAAGGTGTTTACTATCATGAGGCTTGAGATAAGAGGCTTAAGCAGGAAGCAGCTCAGGTCTGCCCCCATTCCCTCCACCTGGCCTGACTGTGGAGCCGCCAGGCAAGGCGCCTTCGTGGGTTCCTATTTCCCAGACTTGAGCTCTTACAGCTTTTTTATTAATCCCGTGACTTACGCCCACGTTCATTTTGCCTACATGACCCCCAAATTCCCATTCTAGCGTATGATAATTGAGCTGGGTTTCATTTATTGTACTCAAAAGAACCCCGTTTTTTAATTTATGTGTTTAAACATGACAGCTGTGTAATCAAACTCTCTTCCCAAAACAAGGCTACCCTATCAAGACTAACCCTCTACAGATTTTCCTCATTCACATATCCTAAGTGCCCTGTGATTGTTCCATTCCCCTCAGAAATCTCTGCCAGCCCGGACCTGCCTTAAAAATTGGCTTGTAGGGGCGTCCGGGTGGCTCAAGTGGTTAAGCTTCCGATGTCAGCTCAGGTCATGATCTCTCCATAGCTGAGTTCAAGCCCCACCTTGGGCTCTGTGCTGACAGACAGCTCAGAGCCTGGAGCCTACTTCGGATTCTGTGTCACCTCTCTGCCCCTTCCCCAGCTCATGGTCTCACGCTGGTGCTCTCTCTCTCTTTCAAAATAAACATTAAAAAAAATTGTTTTGTAAACCTCAGTAACTTCTCATTAACTCACAACCAATTCTCAATACTTTCCAAATTAGATGGTTTTCAGAGACCTAAGGTGTTTTCAGGCAGGAACAAAACACCATCCCCTGAAGCTCTCCGGATGCAAGGTCCTGCCTCTTGTCTTTTTTTTTTTTTTTTTTAATGTTTATTTATTTTTGAGAGAGAGAGTGAGAGAGACAGAGACAGAGCTTGAGTTGGGGAGGGGCACAAAGGGCGGGAGACACAGAACCTGAAGCAGGCTCCAGGCTCTGAGCTGTCAGCACAGAGCCGGATGCGGGGCTCGAACTCAAGAACTGGGACATCATGCCCTGAGCCAAAGCCAGTCGCCCAACCAACAGAGCCGCCCAGCCACCCCCTGCCTCGTGTCTTGAATGAATTCCTTCCACACTGATCTCAAAGGTCACCTTCTTCAGTAATCCTTCCTTGTTCTCCCGGGTGCAGAATGACTTCACTGCTGTTAGTACAAACGTGCCCTCTGCCCCGCTGCCATCCCAAACCCAGTGCAGTTTTAATATCTATTTACTCCCCACCTTAGACTTTGAGGGGCTAAATTTTATTTTTTTTATGTTTATTAATTTTGAGAAAGAGAGAGACCATGCACACACACGTGTGAGCAGGGGAGGGGCAGAGAGGAGGGAGACTCCCAAGCTGGCTCTGTGCTGAGCTCCTGAGACAGGGCTTGATCCCAGGATCCAGGAAATCATGACCTGAGCCAAAACCAAGAGTCGGACACTTAACCGACTGAGCCACCCAGGCGCCCCTAAGTTTTGTCTTTGTATTCGCAGCACCTGAATTATAACAGACACTAATTAAGAGAGTAATAAAAACACATTTTAAAAATTAATAAAGTAACGACTAGCACAGAAAAGGAAACAGCAAGAGTTTCCTCTTAAGGAGAAAATGCTCACCTGTACACATTATGCTCGTTCTACACAAAGAAGAGCCGACAATAAATGGGACCAGTATTCAGTGTGGCACAATCAATAAAGACTGGAAAATGTGGGGAGGACTTCATGAAGGAGTTAAATTAACTGTGCGAGTGAAAGCACCCAAGGGTTTAGATCAATGCTGTTGGGCTTTCGTATTTCTTCAACTAAATTTGAAAAGACTTTACCTTAGGATGAGAAAATGGAGTCAGCATTAAAAATGTTCCAAAACTCACCCAGAAAATGAACAGAATATGCTTCATGATAGAAATCTCAGGACAAAAATTACTGGTTTTCTAATGTCTTATTATGTATGTATTTATTTGTCAATATAGAGTTGCTTTTCCAAATGATGTCTTAAGCTAAATGCCAATATATAAATCAGAAGTAGCTTAGGAGAGAGGAGGGGTTGCAGGCTCAGGATTTTTCCAGTACAGCAAGGCTTCCTCTAGCTCAGAAATGTACCTACGTCTCCTGCAGGGAACCCTTGAACTTTAAAAAAATTTTTTTAACATTTATTCAGTTTTGAGAGACAGAGAATGAGTGGGGAAGGGGCAGAGAGAGAGAGGGAGACACAGAATCTGAAACAGGCTCCAGGCTCTGAGCTGTCAGCACAGAGCCCGACGCGGGGCTCGAACCCACAAACCGTGAGATCATGACCTGAGCTGAAGTCGGACACTTAACCGACTGAGCCACCCAGGCGCCTCACCCTTGAACTTTTAAAACCTAGTTTCAGGGGCGCCTGGGTGGCTCAGTCGGTTGAGCGTCCGACTTTCACTCAGGTCATGATCTCACGGCTCGTGGGTTCGAGCCCCGCGTCGGGCTCTGTGCTGGCTGCCAGCTCAGAGCCTGGAGCCTGTTTCAGTCTGTGACTCCCTCTCTCTCCGACCCTCCCCTGCTCACGCTGTCTCTCTCTCTCCTAGAAATAAATAAAACATTAAAAAAAATTTTTAAAACCTAGTTTCAAACAACCCTTGGAATCAACATTTCTATGATAAACAACATATTTCTTTGATCATTTGGAAGAATACTTTTTCTAAACCCCCCAAACTATCAATTCATAGAAAACAAATAGAGAACATTAAGCATTTATTCAGGAGACAAACATTTATCAAATGTCCTCTATCTGCCATATACTGTGTTACATGCATTTGGTCAGATAAGTGTACACCTATAATATTAAAACTAAGGAAGCCATAAATCTGCACAATAAATATACCATCCAAATAGATCTCCAATCTGGATGGCAGCACAGTGGGGTGAAGAAGCGGAGAGGAAGAAGCTGTGAGTGGTTTAAGAGCTGAGAACAGGAGAAGGGGGAAGGAGAGAGGAAACCACAGGGGCAGGGTGGGCGGGCAGACCGCCACAGACACACCGGCGAAGGCGAAGGGGGCCTCCCCCACAGACCACCTCCAGCCCGTGGCCCTGAGCCTGCCATTGGGCAAGATGGCGCCTCCCTCCCCAGGGGCCACATTCCGTCTTTCCTTCCCTGGCCACCTATTCAGAGCCTATCACTGTTTCTTTCTAGCTCATTCTTTTGCTCCTATGCTGGCTATTATCTGAGGTTCAGACCTTGGCTCCTCCCTCCCTACTTTCCCTGTGAACTGATCCCTCTGGAATACTTCACTTCATAAGGGCACCTGGGAGCTCACCCAGTTGAGCGCTGGACTCCTGGTTTGGGCTCAGGTCATCATTCCAGGGTCATAGGATCCAGCGCCATGTCAGGCCCCCCACTGGGGATGGAACCTGCTTAAGATTCTCTCTCCCTCTGCACCTCTCCCCCCCCACGCACACTTGCCCTCTCTCAAAAATGAATAAATAAATAAATAAAATGAATACTTGCTCTTAATAAGCATCAAGCTATTACCTACAGTCTGTGATATGGCTGTGCACACACCTCTTCAGACATCCACTGTTGCTTTACACAGACAACATTCTTTTTCCCTCTATCCCAAAATGTTGACTATCTTTTAAAAGTAAATTTCAGGGGCGCCTGGGTGGCTCAGTCGGTTAAGTATGCAACTTTGGCTCAGGTCATGATCTCACCATTCATGAGTTCAAGCCCCACGTTGGGCTCTGTGCTGCCAGCTAGCTCACAGCCTGCAGCCTGCTTCAGATTCTGTGTCTCCCTCTCTCTCTTCCTCCTTCCCCGCTCATGCTCTCTCTCTCTCAAAAATAAAATAAACATTAAAAAAAAAAGTAAACCTCCCACGTTTTCTATGACATCTTCCCAGCCTTGTGTGTACTTATAAACCTTTCATATCTCTAAACTCTTAAGGCACTTAATGTGCTTTCTGTCTGTACTGGTTATTTTGGCTTATAATCACATATATTCCTTTACAATATTATTTTTTTTTAATGTTTATTTATTTTGAGAGACAGAGAGAGAAACTGAAAGCAGGAGAAGGGAGAGGAAGAGAACCCCAAGCAGACTCCCCGCTCAGTGTGGAGCCCAACGAGGGGCTCAATGCCACGAACTGTGAGATCATGACCTGAGGTGAAATCAAGAGTCAGACACTTAACCGAATGAGCCACCCAGGCACCCAGTACTCCTTTATATTATTAATATCTGTCCCAGCTTTTCCCAAAGGGACCTAAAGCCTTTTACCAGGCTAACTGCACACTGGGGTAAAGGAAGTAATCAGACCTTTTGGGGACCACTGGACACTGGCTCCAAACAGATGCTAATTCAAAGAGACTCAAAACAGCACTGTGCTCCACCCACACAAGAGGGGCTTGGGGCGGTCAAGTGATCAATGGAGTTGCAGCTCAGCTCCATCTCAGTGGATCCCTGAACCTCTCCTGTGGTTATTTCCCTAGTTCTGGAAGGCGTAATTGCAATAGACATATTCAGCAGCCGAAAGAGTCACCTTTAGCAAGCAGTCGATTACTTAATAAGACATGAATTTTGTCAAGAGATCTTGCTTAGATTTATAATATTATTTCTAAATAAAGCAAAAACTTTTGACGAGTTGCATCTGTCCAGCTGACCTATCTATACCTCCCGGTAATCACTTTACAAACAAGATTAAAGCTGAATGCTGGATATTAACGTCTGAACACGAGATTTTCTACTGAATCCAGAAGTGGACCAGTAATCATCTTCAGCTTATCCTGGTTTTTTGTTGTTTTAATTTGAAGAAAGAGAGATGTGCATGAGTGGGAGAGAGGGGCAAAGGAAGCAAGGGAGAGAGAGTGTGAGAGAGGGAGGAAGGTGGGGGGAGAGAGAGAGAGACAGAGAGAGACAGAGACAGAGACAGAGAGACAGAGAGAGAGAGAGAGGGAGGGAGAGAGAGAGAGAGAGAGAGAGAGGGAGAGGAGAGGAGAAAGACAGACTGAGAATCTTAAACAGGCTCCATGCTCAGCACGGAGCCCAACGCAGGCTGGATCCCATGACCCTGGGATCATGACCTGAGCTGAAATCAAGAGTCAGACGCTCAACTGGCTGAGTCACTCAGGCACCCTCTCCTGGTGCTTTGATAATGTTATTTACGATTTCCTTCCAAGGGTTCAAATATCTCCGAATTGTGTTCTTATTGATAGCTTTTGAGTTCGTGAATTAGGGCAAATGGCATACACGTTTAAACTGGATAACTCACCATATGTCAACATGCTGAGGATTTTCTTCCTGACAGTGAGGACAGAAGTACGTCATTCTGTTATTCTCTCCCAAGCGACACACAGTTATTTTGCACCAGCACTGACAACAGTTAGGGCGCCTGTAAACCTTATAGTGTTTAGAGATAGCAGACCCGGTTTTCTGGCACTAAAAACAAACAAATAAAAAACCAAACGCTACATTATCTATAAGATGGTGTTTTAAGGACCCAAAGATACATTCTTGAAAGTCATTTCTGAAAATAACTTGGTTAAAATTTACGTGTTTGTACATATGTCCGTATATGTTCCTTTCATCTGAAAGGTATTGACAAGATTCAGCAATTACTGTCAAACAACATTGGTGTGAAATAATTAAGTCATTATTTTACAATTTATTAGTATTCAAAATTATCCTGCGCATAGCATTTTTTACCTAAATGGAATATAAAATTCTACAATTTAAAATGTCTTTCATGCTTTTAAGATTCTTTTAAAAACTAAACATAATTATGCGGTTTTAAGAAAAAGGCTAGATTAGCTTGAAATCTGAATTATTTTTAGAACACTAAAGCTGCTTACTTTCTTTCAACAGACAAAAACAAAACATTATGTGTAGGGCCAAAAACTTGAGATCACTTTCTTTGTTGATCTGACAAAAACACTTTTTCATTTTTAATGTTACAAATTCACTAAAGAAAAAAAAACAAAAATTCAAATGCCTTCCTAGCAGAGAACATGTATACATTCTCATTCACAAGGCGTTTTGATATTCCCCATCACAGCTTTATTCTACTCACGTATATTTAAAGCTCCTAAAAAGAGGATGTTTTGGGCTTACATCAGCTCTGTGAAAATCTCAGGACACAGAAATATGACTCATCATCCACAGGTTGAAAATTACATAAACAACTTTTATTGATTTACATGAAGTATTAAAATACCCAATTTAATATGGGCAGAAAATGGATCGTTCTTTATAATCAACCTCCCCTGGAAGAAGCAGCAAGCATACAGAATACTAAAATAGTTATGGGGTGGGGCGGCTCGGTGGCTCAGTCAGTGAAGTGTCCTACTTCAGGTCACGATCTTGTGGTTTGTGAGTTCGAGCCCCACGTCGGGCTCTGTGCTGACAGCTCAGAGCCTGGAACCTGCTTCGGATTCTGTGTTCCCTGTCTCTCTTCCCCTGCCCTGCTTACACTCGATCTCTCTCAAAAATAAACATATAGTTAAAAAACTTAAAAAAAAATAGTTATGGGGCACCTGGGTGGCCCAGTGGGTTAAGGGTCCAACTCTTGATTTTGGTACAGGTTATGATCTCATGGTTCATGGGATCGAGCCCTACATCAGGATCTACACTGACAGTGCAGAGCCTGCTTGAGATGTCCCTCTTTCCTTCTCTCTGCCCCTTCCCCACTCACCTCACACACACTCTGTCCCTCAAAAAATAAAATAGTCATAATACTCAAGGCAGACATGTAAAGTAGGAGGTCCATTAACACTCCAGGCCAGTTAATGAAGACTCCTGAACATACTAAAAATAAACATTTTGAATACAGAAAATGGACGGTGGAGTAAAAAAAACCTGTCACATATGATACCTTGTTTAAAATATAAGATGTGCTTTTTGAATTCTATATGTAGATGTATATGCATATACACAGCTTCCAAAATTTACAGTTAGCAAGTACTTAGTTCATTCTCAAAACCGTCTTTGTGTTCTGTGTAGGCAGATAATTGTTATCCCATTTTACAGATGAGGAAACTAAACCTAAATTACTTAAATAATCTAAATCACACAGAGAGCAAGTGGCAAAATCCTACTGAATTGAGGTCTATTTATTCCAAAGAATTGAGTTCTCTCTCTAGAGTTTTGACATTTTACTTTTCTATATCCAAGACCAGAATAAGAATCTAAGTAAAATGCTAACATAGCTGTTCCCCAACTTAGTCTAAGTTTAACATAATTATTGTTAGACAAGTTTGGACTGACCCATGACACAAAATTCCCGGATGTTAATTACGCCCACAGGGCACGCTCCCTCACTGTACCTCTACACACTGGCCACTAGATGGCGACATCCAGCCTAAACATTTTGGGTGCAACCAAAAGGGAAACCGTTGACATTTTACAAGTAGAAAAAATTTTGCTCTCACCCTATAAAAAAGAATACTGAAGTCACGTATCATTTTCACAAGGTGACGAGTCTGTTCATCTATTAACTGACAAGCCTTCAAATAGAAAAACAAATGAGGACAGTTTCACCGTTTGTTCTTTACTGTACAAAAATAATACCGGTTGCTGGTTCTAAGAGAACTATCAACAGATTTAAAATACGTGCATGATCTTCTGGAACTCCACTCACGCATCTACTTAGTGTCATTAACAATGGTTTTATTTTTAGGTGATGGCATTACAGAGGAAAAAAATACCATTTTTATAAGTTTTATATCTAAATTCAAGTATTTATTGAATATCTCTTCTGTTTCAGACGTCTTCAAAGTCCCAGCATTGTTCATCAGCCCCCTCGAAAAGCCCTGCTGGATTTGCAAAAAGAAAAAAAAGAAAGAAAAAACAGAAAGAAAACAAAAGGAGAAAGGAGGAAGGGGAAGGGAGGGAAAAATCAGCAAAGAAATAGATGACCATCAAGGTCACTATCAGGCCTAAAAAAGATATGAATTTATATACATGCATTAATATCAGAGTACTTATTAACACCTGGAAGAACTCAGAAATAGACCTCACTGAAGAATTTTTTGTGACACAGCCTGGCATAAATCTCAGCATTATCCTTGTAGAATTATTCATTATTTGGCATGCGGTTTAATAGAGATGCCAGAAAAAGTTCTGACGGTTTATCCTTGTTTATGTACGTGAATGTATACATACATCTATACACAATAGAAACTATTTATCAGTGACCATAAAACCTAAAATCATCTAGTCAACATAATCATTATCAAAGTATTATGTATATTTTTCATTTATTTAAGGTTTAAAGCATATACGCTTCTACAACTGACTTATTGCTTCCTGTATCTTATACACTAGATTCACTCATACGCCGCAATGTTAAACTGTACTTTTTCAATAACTGTGCGTGTGCTTTTAGGGGGTGAATAGCTAAACTTGAGAACTGCTATTATTTTCAAACTCCCAGACGTTATGGACAGATGATGCCTCACTAGATGAATGGCTGGCTGGATGTACTAATGAAAAGTAAATTCTGAGTTTATGAGAAATAATAGCAATACTCTGAGTAACAATACTCTAGGTTCCTTTTTTCAAAAGCGTTTGAAAAAAAAAGGTGATTTTCAAAAGCTCATTCTTCTTAAAAATCTGTTTTATTAGTTACTCCCATGTTAGAGAAATTTAAATAACCTGTTCCAAGAGTTAAAAAGCAGAATCTAATCTAGAAAGATTATTAACTGGTTTCTTTTAAAACTTATTTCTTATGGATTTGGATTTAACAAAAACCAACTAGGAAATAATTATACACAATCAAATAGTATCTCTGGATTCGTGCGGAAGATGATTTAGTTTAAAGAGACTAGTTGGATGTAGATAAAAGCCCTCAGGGAGATTTCTTCCCTAGAAACTAAGATATACGTAACCTTCTACCTGGGTTTGAGGTCTAAGCTCTCTGACCTTCTTACAACTTTGTCTTGTAAATCACCACTCTCCTTCCTACAGGTTTGACCTGCTCCTCTTTACCATTTTTTTTTCTCATTTAAATATGTCTGTGTCTCTTCTGTTGAAGAACAAGGAAAAAACAAAACCTAGTCCTTGTCCTGAAAATACACACACACACACACACACACACACACACACACACACCCGCCCAGGCCTGAGAAATCTGCATTTTCCCTTTACTCCAGTCTAAACTACTTAACAAGTGCTCCACATTTTGTCTCCATTCCCCCACCAACCTCTTACTCCTCAATCTCTCCCATGCTCAACCCCCAACAAAGTATTTGCTAACATCAGAAGAGCTACACACAGGAACACGTGAGTGTGTGCGGAGTGTGAATTTAACATGCCGGGTTCAAAAAGCAAGCTGTGAGCTTACTTCGTTCATACCCCCAACAGATATTTCTTTGATGTCTTCCATGTGCTAGACGCTGCATTCTCTGCGCTTGGATACATCAGGAACAAAACAGACACCTCCCCCCTAAGACACTGCAGGGCAGCAGGAGACAGATTTTAAATAATAAGTATAACAAGTAAGAATTAGGTTGATCAAAAAGTGATCACTGGCATGGGGAAAATAAAGAGCGAGGCAAGGTAGGGGAGTTGGGGGGACGTGAAGTGGGGAGGAAGGGATGCACAGAGCAATTTTAAATAGAGAGGTCAGGGGACGCCTGGGTGGCTCGGTCAGTTAGGCGTCCCGCTCTTCATCTCAGCTCAGGCCATGCGGGATCTCACGGCTGTGGGTTCAAGACGTGCGTCTGGCTCTTCGCTGACTGCTCAGAGCCTGCTTGGGGTTCTCTGTCCCTTCCTTGCCCACTCTCTCTCAAAATAAAGTTTAATAAATAAACTAAAAAAAGAAATAGAGTGGTCAGTGCCCGCTTCATTAAGAAGTTAACAAGAACAAAGACCCCCAACGTCTCTGTTTGGGGGAGAATGTTTTGCAGCAACCCACACCGGTCCCTTAACAGTATTTAAAAATACAAAAGTCATTAAAAAAAAAAATACTTATCACCTACTTTGACAGCTGGGTGGAGACCACTGTCAAAGAGAGCTTCGTTTTTGATGATGTTCCCTACTCCAGGCAATACTTTCTGGTCCATTAGCACGTCACACAACATCCGTCCTTTTTGCTTTCTAACTTCACTTTCTGCTCTTGAGAAACTAAATTTAGGCGAACATACATCTAATTCTTCCATCATTCTTATTCTCCGTTGGCTTTCTGTTGAGTTTCTGTAGAAAGGAGATATAAAACACATTCATCATAAGTCTTTGCGCAGTGTCATTTAAAATGATCGTTGATGTACACATTTTCCGTTAATTGGGGTGGAAGGTGATATAGCCAAACGATGAAGACCCTAACAAATGAGATTATCTGACGGCTCTTTCAAAATGAGCTTTTATCAGTTATAAACCATTTTTAAACCATCTACTTGTCTCCACATTTCAAACCAAACCGCATCTCTAACTCTGCACGTTTCCAGCCGAAGTACTTTTATTTTCTTCTCTTTTTTACCTGATTTCTACGGATGAGTCAAAGAAACAAATGAGATCTTCAGTGAGCTGTACTTCAAGAACAGGGGAAGCTCCATTTTTATGTTTATTTTCCAGTGGATTAATCACGATGAAGCCTTTCATTCCAAAATGAATCCTGAAACAACATCAGACCCATTTTTGAGTGGCAGAAAGTATATTGTGTATCTAATTTTTGTCCCTTCATTTCACTTTTTGGATTATAAGCAAAGAAATGTCACTCAAGACAGGCACTTTTACACGGCAAACAATGTAGCTAACGTTACATACTTTTCCGTTCTGGGATTGTATCCTTATAAAACTAGATGACAATCAGTTTTTCAAACCGCAAATAAGATAAATTCCTAGAGAAATAATAAGGGCCCCACAATAAGCTCAAGAAAACATACCCTGTTCTTTTCTTGTCAGATGAAGTACCTTTATTCGCGGAACAGTCTAGCGTCTCCACTTTCTGTCAGATTCAAAGGCTTTGGATGAAATGAGGCTAGATTTAAATTGCCTATAGTTGTTTCTGTTTTGTTTTGTTTTTATAAATTCCACAAAGCCACTAACATTCAAATTCTGTATCTAGCCACAATGGATGGGAAGTGTTTACGTACTCCAAAACGGTATCTACAGTTTGAGAAACTCTTTTCTTCCCCCTTGCTCTGGGATGCACAATGAAGCGATTGTTTTTTTGCTTTTTTGTTTTGTTTTGTTTTGTTTTTTGCAAATCTTAACGTATCAAAAGAGAAGAGAACAAGTCAAAATGCTATTTACTGTCTTCAGTTCTTTTAGTTTTCTTTTACCTTTCCGTGTACTGGGAAGAGGGGATTTATAAATATTTACGGTTAGCTTGAAAGCCACAATGCAGTGATGAAAAATGTATAACCTTTCAGTTTTTATAGGACTGATTAGCATGTCCAGTAAAAACGCGCACACACAAAATAAAAAAAGAAAGAAAAAAGAACGAAAGAGAAAAAGCGGTTTTGCGAGGCCTCTGATGACGAAGATCAAAAACGATTCTCCAGATGAAATACTGTGTCCCACCTCCCCACTCCTCCTTACGGCTTTGTTGAGTTAATAAATATGGCAGTTTGGGCAGCAAATGTTACCACACTGTGCTTCTAATTCCAAAGCACCGTGTTACAGTATTGTACAAGGTTAACCAGTCTAACTTTAAAAATGTGGGATTTAAACTCTGTGTGCCCTGCCATCAATCATAAATGCATTTTACATGCCCCATACTTCCTGACAGGAAAAATGTGTGCCTGTAAGTACTCCATAATTTAGCTTCTGGAGGTTCAACCCCAGCGAAAGGTGTACAGCTGTCATGCCCAGAAGCCATCATATCTAAAATCTTTTTAGTTGCATGGCTCATAAAGTGGATTCCAAATCACTTTCTGTAATGAAACTGCATCCACATAAAACATCTCAAAGGTTAAGACCCAAACAAAATGCAGCAGGAGCCCCCAATAAGAAGCCTGAATCAAATTAAATATGCTTTTTTTTTTTGTCTTATAAATCTATTCAATTTAGAAGAAAACGTGCATACAAAACTAAATTTAGTTTATTTTTATTTACTTTAATCGAACACCAAAATGTTGTCATCACTGAGTCCCAACAAGCCACCACATTTTGTGTTTATTGTTAAGTACGCTTTACACTAAACTAAGAAAAATATGCCAGCACCGTGAAAATTTCTGAGGCACAGTAAACATCTGTACTGTTTTAACAACTGCCATACTGATCTTTTTGGAGATCAGGACGAAGGCTCATTATCACATTTACATTCAAGAGTTAGATCTGCTTTTCAAGATTCTGCATTATAATCAACTAGTTAGGAAAACTGTATTAGATCTTGATTTCCAGCTCCTGAGCCTCTGATGCTCCTTCCACCCCCAGTCCAATGACTGGTGATCCAATGACTGCCCGAGATCATCTACTCTGCACAGTACGGCTGGCTGCCAACAGGGGCCTTAGGCCCAACTCTGAGTCAGTCTCTTGTGTCTTCCTGAAGAGCTCATGCCTTGACAGAGTTGATCAGGAATGGACACCGGAGTCAAGCCAGACCCATGAGTATGCAGTATCTGGAGTCCCCAGCCTTCTCCGGACAGATTTACGGATTTGGGAAATAGAAAGACCAGTTTCTTTTTAGTCCCAGGAGATCTAAGATGGGCACAGTCTTGGGGAACGTGAGCCAACGAGGGTGGCAGAGAAGCCAAGAGCGGCCTGTCCACAAAATGGAAGATGGCAGCAGACTGCAGTGAGGGACAGAATCAAAAACGCACAGTCCTCAGAGCATTCAGTCTTTGCTTCGAGTGCTTCTGGGAACCCGGCTGTATCTTCAGGTAAGACGCTGCATGTTCTTATAATAAATATTCACGGATCTCGGTTGAGTTGGGCTTCCGTCACTTGCAACCACTAAGCAGCAGCCACATTCTCTCCATCAGAGAGATCGGAACATCCTTACGCAAACAACAGTGTCAGAGGTTCATCTTAGTGACAACTATACACTGCTAACGAGATGACTGCTTATGAAAATTATCAAGCTGTCAGCAGTGAACTAAGGATAGTAACGAGTGTAAAATAGTTGAATGTGATTCCTGTAAAGTTTATGCTATGGATTGCAGGAAGGAAGTTATAAAACAGTATGGACTTACCTACGTTAAAGAAGAAGCAGGGTGTTCTGCACCTGCTTAGGCTACAGAAGCTAAGAGCACATACAGCCTCTCTCCTAACATGGAGAGAAAACCCATATTATTTACAAAATCCTAAGTCTCTTGAGCCCACCAGAGACATGGGTTTGCAGGCAGCCGGGTGAGCTGAATTCCAGAGTCACCAGTCCCTCCACGTGGAAACGCAGACACAAATTACTGTACCGTAAACACGGGTTAACGCAACGGCTGAATTTAACAAACTCCTGCGTCCTGAGTGTGGCTGGTGCAACAGTCCAGCATCCCAGAGGCCCGGCCACAGGAGAGCACGGGCTTGCGCGTGAGCTCCCTCCCGCGCACGTGCCCCAGTTGTGCATCAGAAAGAGGAGTCACGGGAGGGGACCGAAAGGGTCACCCCTGGTGGCACAGCACCTGTCTGTCGCCGAGGGAGAGGGACGGACAGAAAGCCGGGGTCCCTGCGGGGCTGAGGGGAACCCTCCTTTGCACCAGGAAGCCCTGCACCCTGCAGCTACATAAGCGGGCCGCCACGGGGGCGACAGGGAGCTCTCGGCCACCAGGCTGGGGCCAAAACACCGCTGCTGAGGACGCAGAGCAAAAGCCATCAGTCTTCAGGGGAGACGCAGGGACTCAGCTTTGTCACAGACTCCTGCGGGGGATACGAGACATCTGTTCCCACTGAGAAGGAAATGCCCTTGGACAGGAGACCACCCGCAGGCGGAAGCAGGGGCTGCCTGGGGGACGGGAGGGCCAGCAGCTCTGGAGAGAGGACACACTGCAGTCCACGTGCACAGGGCCTAGAAGAACCGCTTTCCCCATCACGCACCTCGCACTGGACGACAGGCAACAGCAGTGCTGGGGGTCGGGGTGGGAGGGGAGGCATGCGGAGACACCCCAGACACAAATAGCAGGGTCTACTAAAAGCTGAGAGCAGGGCGGAAACACGGAGAGACAGCCGCAGCCACACCAGGCCACGCTCGAGGCACAAAGCAGTAGCGGCAGCCCAAGTTTGCCATGTTGCTGTCGCCAAAGCCAACGACAACACAACAGTAGCCAAACCGAGCTCAACTCCTCAGTCTCCCATATGACCTGAAAGAAGAGGCATGACCATCCCTGAGCTTTAAGTATTTACCCTTCTCTATTGCTGCTCTAACCAGGGTTATCTGGGATTCAAAAAAAAAAAAAAAAAAACAAACCAAGGCACATAAAAATATAAGATAAAGGAAGAAAAACGAAGAGCAAAAAACAAAAACAAAGGGACTCAATGTCAAGAGATAAAGCAGGCAACTGAACCGGACCCAAAGATGTGTCAGATGTTGGATCTATAAGCAGATAAATTAAAATTATTTTAACAACTAAAATTACAGTTACCAGCTGAGAATACCAGGCCAGATCAATCTGCTATGATAAGGTCCCTAATGTTCCACAACTACTATAGTGCTACACATGGGCTTTATGTTAACATGGTTCTGGACTTCTATAACCTCACACAGAGGTTTGGAAGAATACCACACAATCAGAGCCAAGCCAGACCACGCGTGAGCCATTCTCCATTGTACGACCAGCTGAAGCCTAGAAAGCCTCTGCATTCTGCTCATGAGAGATTTCCATATGCTTTCAAAAGGGATATAAAAAAGCACCAATACTGGTGCCTGGGTGGCTCAGTCGGTTGAATATCTGACTTCACCTCAGGTCATGATCTCCCGGTTTGTGGGTTTGGGCCCTGTGTTAAGCTCTGTGCTGACAGCTCAGAGCATGGAGCCTGCTTTGGATTCTGTGTCTCCCTCTCTCCCCGCCCCTCCCCTGCTCATGATCTGTCTCTTTCTCTCTCAAAAATAAACATTAAAAAAAATTTTTTTTTTAATGAATAAATGTTAAAAAAAAAAAAAAAAAAAAAGCACCAGGAAAGAGGATCCAGCAAATCCACATCTAGGAATTTATGCTAAGAAAACATCACAGTGGTAAAAGATATATATGCTCAAGGATGTTAACTGCAGAGTTATTTACTAGAGTGAAAAATGGAGTAAAATGCTACTCAGCAGTGATATAAAAACATGATCTACAGAATACTATGCAAAATACTAAGGCACATGTATATTTTGACACGAATATGCATACTCTTTGAAAAAGCCTCATATATTTAAAATTTCCATTTATATAAAGATTATAATATACAATGTCATATGATTCATGGACATGTGCTATAAATGATGTAATATATGGTATATATACAATTGATATATTATCTATGATATTTACAAATACTGTTAAGACTGCCCTTTTTTGATGGTTGTAATTATGGGTGGTATTTCCTTTTGTCATTAGACTTTTTGGAACTATCTTAATGTTTTACAGTTGGCTTAGTTATTACTTCTTAAGGAAAAATTGCAGTAAAATGATGTGTATCATTAAATAAAACAAGAAAAGGAAAGTAGGGCTGGTAATCAATCATGCAGGCTGTTGGGTGCAGGAGAGAAAGGCAATGAAAGAGGTAAAGATTTCCAGATTTTCCAGTTACACATCAAAGCATCATTGTAACTGAAATAGAAAATCAAAATGTCAGGGCGCCTGGGTGGTTCAGTCGGTTGAGCATCCGACTTTGGCTCAGGTCATGATCTCCCAGTTTGTGAGTTTGAGTCCTGCATCAGGCTCTGTGCTGACAGCTCTGAGCCTGGAGCCTGGAGTGTGTCTCTCTCTGACCCTCCCCCACTCATGCTCTGTTTCTCTGTGTCTCAAAAATAAATATAAATATTAAATTTTTTTTTAAAAAAAGGAAAATTGTCAAAAATTTACCATTTCAAAAACTAACATTTTCATTTTCTGCCCATAGATTACTTTTAATGGTAAGTTTTCTTATTTTTCCCTTCC
Organism: Hyaena hyaena; assembly: GCF_003009895.1. Lineage (NCBI taxonomy): Eukaryota > Metazoa > Chordata > Mammalia > Carnivora > Hyaenidae > Hyaena > Hyaena hyaena. The sequence goes on along the minus strand of NW_024081472.1, from coordinate 625,974 downwards.
TTCTTTCCTTCATTTATTTATTTTTTTTTAAATTTTATTTTTTTTTAATGTTTTATTTATTTCTAGGAGAGAGAGAGAGAGAGACAGCGTGAGCAAGGGAGGGTCAGAGAGAGAGGGAGTCACAGACTGAAACAGGCTCCAGGCTCTGAGCTGGCAGTCAGCACAGAGCCCGACG